>NC_071980.1:15170860-15204983 GCF_026283585.1 Hylaeus volcanicus
AAACTACAAGAAAATAAAAAAATATGTGAAATCGAAATGAGCTGCCAGTACATGGAAGTGCTTTCCAGCACAGTGCAATGACGGCACTGTGTGTTTTGTGACGGTTTTACGATTATTTCTAACTGTTCGTTCCGCGACGGTTTCGCAATTATGTCTAACAATCTCGTATGATGGCTAACATGCTAATGCTAACTCTCCGTCTTCGCCGCTTTATAATGTCCATCCCCCCCTGAGTCTCCTACCAAAACTCCATTGAACTTTCGAGAATTAGGCACTTGTCTTGGGCACGTGTCCTCCTTCGCCACGTGTCCTCCTTCGAGTTATTGTCGCGCGGTTTCTTTTTTTCGCGCCCGACTTGCGGCTCCGCGGCCAGACACAAAGCCCGCTGGCGGACGATCGCTCGGCATTCGCCGTCAAACGAGCGCGGTCTGCATTTTGACGGTGTCGTTTGATATTTCTTCCCTAAACGCGAGCTATCGGAGCTTTAGCACAAAAGGCCCTGCGAGGGACTTTTCGGCTTTACTTTCTTGACCGATATCCACACGCGAACAGTTCATCGACTCATCGCGGCAATTAGTAAACCCATCTAACAATAGGATTCGACAAACATGAAACGCTGCGTTGCATTCGGGCGCTTATGATCTCGCAGACAGCTTTCCGGTCACGGTACGAGTTCCCCGTCTACACCCCGCAGAGATGGGCAAAATCTTTATCTAAATAAAAATTTTAAATCTCGAATAAAGATGAAAAATTATTATCTCTTACTCGTCGAATAAAGATACATAACTTTATCTTTATTCGATGACTGCCGAATAAAAAAATATATTCGAAGTAAATGTACTCAAAAGATAAAGACAACTTAAATTATTTTTATTCGAAGGCTAAAGATACCTGCTTTATCTGCAGAAAGTTTCAATCGTAAGATACTTTTCGCACTTTTAACTTTATCCGACGGGTAAAGATACCTGCGTTAACTGCAGAGAGTTTCACTCGTTGGGTAGTTTTCCCATTTTTAACTTTAACTGACCGCTAGAGATACCTGGTTTCTACCCGAGAGTTTCAACCCTAAGATACTTTTCCGCATTTGTATCTTTATTTGACGGCTAGAGTTGCCTGGTATCTTCCCGAGAATTTCAACCCTAAGATACTTTTCCGCGTTTGTATCTTTATTCGACGGCTAGAGTTACCTAGTTTCTCTCCAGAGATATTCATCCGTAGGTTATTTTCCCATTTTTATCTTTAACTGAAGTTTCACTCGACGTGTGGGATAACTTCGTACTTTTATCTTTATCCGAAATTATCAAATAAGGGTCGAATAACTTTTCAAGCGGTATTTACTGTTTAATCGGTGGTTGTAAAGTATAGTTATACATAATTATACAGGAGTAAGGAAGTGTATACTTGTGCATATAGACGTGTACTGTAGACATAAATTATGATCTTTTTAAATGTTTATAAGTATTGTTATCGCAAAATTCCTATTGTTTGTTACGACTCGGCAACGAGTAACCGATCGAGATGATTTCATGATGTTCCCATGTAGAAAAATTTATAAATTCCTTAATGTTTATAACTATTGTTATTGCAAAATTCCTATTGTTTGCTACGACTCGGCAACGAGTAACCGATCGAGATGATTTCATGATGTTCCCATGTAGAAAAATTTATAAATTTCTTAAATTGATATTATTTATTTTAATTTCAATTTTAGTAAGTTTACCTATAGTTGAAGATTATAAGATTGGAACATGTATATTTTGTCCATTAAACCAAATTTTATTTTGACTAATTCCAGGAACATTTATTATATTAACATGATTAGGAAGACAATTAATTGAATATCCTAATATTGAACTTAATCAAATTTGAACATTCATGAAATCTTAATTGGCATAAATTAATATTTAAATATTTATAAATAGTTAATGGTATAATAGTTATAACGCCCGGGCATTATTATAATGCCCATCTCTGACGCCCGGTTCGTACCTCTCCCGAGCAGCATGGGCTCTCGGTGCTATGACAAGGAGTCACTACTCCCGGTCAATTGTTAACTGCCGTTGTTACGACGACATTTGCCACTCCCGAGCAGTTTTGTACTTTCGGTGTTACGGCAAATTACGGCCACGTGGACGTAAAGGCTTCTAGTCACGAGCGAACCCATGAACTACTGACTCCGACCGTCAGCGCCCGAAAATCGCCTACTTCTCCATTGGAAGTATCGTTAATGCACTAAATGATATACATTAAATGACATGGTATTAAATGGTATCCTCTGTAACCTCCTTTTTTTATGTTTTATTATTTTCTGTTACATTCTGTCTAACAACTCATGCAAAGTGACTGCTCCGCACTTTGGTGGTAAAATGAAGAAGCTAAATAGCGTATCTGCCACAAACTGAGACTGTTTAGAAATTTCCCTAGATTTCCGAGGCCTGGAAGTCAAATACTTGACGTGGCCAGCCAAGGTCAAGGTGTCGATGAATAAGAATTATTTTAAAACGCAAAATAATGAAAATGTACTCATACTGTCAGTGTTTTAAACTGACAAATTATCTGAAAGCTTGCGAGAGTAAAGGTATTGGCGTCGATGAATGACCTTAGAAATATTTTAAAACCCAATACAATGAAAGTGTACTCATAATATTTTCAAAGTTTTAAATTGACAAATTACTTGAAAGTCTGTGAGGGAGGAAGTATGGGTCTTGATGATCTAAGAATGCCTTGCCTGGCCACGCCAAGCATTTGGCTTCCAGGCCGCGGAAATCTAGGCAAATTTCCAAACAATCTCAGTTTGTGGATGATACACTATTTAGCTTCTTCATTTCACCGCCAAAGTGCGGAGCAGTCACTTTGCATGAGTTGTCATTAGGGTCTGAACGTCAGCACTGTTGAACACAGCATTTTAGCTGCGCATAGTTGGAAAGCACAGAATTTTACATTGTGTTACACAGTGTCGCCATTCCACTGTGCTGGAAAGCACCTCCATGTACTGGCAGCTCATTTCGATTTCACATATTTTTTTATTTTCTTGTAGTTTTTTATGGGGATCTTCTATTTTTCTATGATAACTCCTTGAGTCCTCCACTTTTTCATGTACTTGGCGTAATTTTTTTACTTTTTTCAAGTTTTTTATGGGTCGTGTTTACTGCTCGACATACGAGGTAAAACTAAAAACACTTGTCTTTTTCGCGGTGACCCGCCGGTACATATGTACGAACACAATAACACACACATCCGTGCAGCGCACATCATCAGTCTTTGTATACGTTGCCATGCTCAATATTAATTGTATTAATTTTCAATTTCTCATAATTAATATATCAAAATGTAACGTTTAAGATGTAAATAATAATTATTCAGCAAACAAACATATATTCGAAAAGAATGAACAAATATCACATCATTTTCGTCTGTTATAAGTGTACATATGTAACCCCTTATATCTCATTTAAGTTTAGAGTTACCGGCTATTATGAACCATGAACTTTAAACTTAATTTTGAAATTATTGAATTATTACTAATTTCCTCGCCGTAATTTTTGGCGTTGATTATTGAAATGGGGAACTAAATAAATTATTAAATAGGTATGTGTTTAGTATCAGTAGTTGTAGTGTTACATATTCTATAGAATCGTGAGTTCTTAGTAAAAGTTTGGCATATTATAAAAACTATCTAATTTAAGGAAACGATTGCAGAAAAATCGATTTTTTATATCTAGTACTACCAGTTTTCATCCTTAACAAGAAATAGTGATCAAGTAGTAAATTGTTCGATCTTTTCTGCAAAGTGAGAGGTCAAGCTTTAAATATTTGCATGGACTACGGTTTGCCTTCGGCTCTCGACGGCTCACCACGTTGCGGAGGTACAAGCTTCCCTACGAGATACTGTGTTTCTTTAATCGAATAGAATACATTAGCCCACGCCATGAAAGACGAACCGCGGAGAAAACACCGGTGCTGCCCGCGTACGACACAAACAAGGAAAACGTTATTGTCCGCTAGGTAGTACAGACAACCGAGAAAGTGGTTAGGGAATAAAGTTGTCTCGGAAAGTTGATCTTTTGAAATCTGGCTGTGCTTTTTTTCGCCGTTCGTCGATCTGTACGATCGATCTCCTTGGTTCTACGTTCGCAGGATCAAATGACTCAGCATATATCGTCCATTTATCTTTGTTTCAAGATTTTTCAAAAAAGGTTTCGCGTTTCAATCCATTCAAAAACGTTCATGGGTGCTTCTACTAATTGTCGATAAGTAAATTTATGAAAAGTATACTGAATATAGACATTATCCAAAGAAATTTAGAAATTTAGATACAACAGAATGGCTACCTAACAAGATATTAAAATACATATTATTATAAAAATTACTCTCAAAATAAATAGTTTCTAAAAGTGTCTGAATATTAAAGTAACGCGAAAATCAGACAATGTTTTGTTTAAATCGTGTTATTTAACAACTACAGTAAGTTATGTAAATAAAACTTATACTATTGTTTACTAAACATATACGTTAATATAATACTTGATTATGTTTTTCGCTTGTTTTGTTAGAAACAAAGTTATGATGTGATAATGTAAAAATTTCATAGTGTCCGAATATTAAAGTCACTCACTGTATACAGAAAGAGATTGGAACGGAAATTTAAGTATGGCATCATTAGCTGTCCTCCATCTCACTTTTGTTGATAACTACAAGGAAAGACTGCAATCCTTTAGTTTGTAGTAACATATTTAGTATATTACTACTAGCTGATGTTCATCTATCATTCGTCGCAATTAGAGAATTCTAAATCTAGGGGAAAGTGGGCGAATTAAGAACACTTAATTTCTAACGCTCAAAAATAATAGAGGAAAGTTATAAACTAAATCAACTTTTATTGCTACATAAACTTTGGTGATCTATGTACTTATTAATCGTAAAGAAATTCTTAAAAATGTACGTTTAAATAGAAATATAAACAGAAATAAAAAACATTGCCGTTCCTATTTACCCGATACCCTATGGGGTAATTAAGATCATCCCGTGGGCGAAATGGGAAACGGTATGGGGTAACTAGGAACGACGGTTAATTATGACATGTATCACACACATCTAGAGACGCGGTAGCGTCTCGACGCCAAGTACATGAAAAAATAGCCTCCCCGTACATGCCTGGCGCTAGCGTATCGCGTATCTTTTACTCGAGAATACGCGATTCCAACCTAACCCAAAACTTCTGTCATTAATATCTCGTCACGCCTGCTGTATTTTCTAAATCTAAAGGCATTTTTCTAATGTAATCCCATATAAGTTCCACGTACTTTTGAAACCTTAAAGCATTCAAACTGGTCTCCTATTTTCTATTATTTGAAGTCATTCACTATACAAATTATCTTTGTAAAAAGAAGAAAAGAGTAATCATAGAAAAATAGAAGATTCCCCTAAAAAAATTCAAGAAAGTAGAAAAAGATGTGAAATCGAAATGAGCAGCCAGTACATGAAGGTCCTTTCCAGCACAGTGCAATGGCGACACTGTGTAACACAATGTAAAATTCTGTTCTTTCCAACTATGCGCATCTAAAATGCTGTGTTCAACAGTGCGGAAGTTCAGATCCTAACGACAATTCATGTAAACTGACTGCTACGCACTTTGGCGGTGAAATGACGAAGCTAAATAGTGTATCAACCACAAACTGAGACTGTTTAGACATTTGCCTAGATGTCCGTGGCCTGGAAGTCAAATGCTTGGCGTGGTCAGGCAAAGCATTCTCAGATCATCAATACCATACTTTCTCTCTCGCAGACTCTCACATAATTTGTCAATTTAAAACTTTGACAATATGAGTACATTTTCATTTTATTGTGTTTTAAAATATTTCTAAGGATACTCATTGACGAAGATACCTCTCCTCTCACAGGCTTTCAGATAATTTGTCAGTTTAAAATGCTGACAATATAAGTATATTTTCATTATTTTACGTTTTAAAATAATTCTTATTCATCAAAACCTTGATCTTGCCTGGCCACGTCAAGCATTTGACTTCCAGGCCACGGACATCTAGGCAAATGTCTAAACAGTCTCAGTTTGTGGTTGATACACTATTTAGCTTCGTCATTTCACCACCAAAGTGCAGAGCAGTCAGTTTACATGAGTTGTCATTAGGGTCTGAAAGTCTGCACTGTTGAACACAGCATTTTAGCTGCGCATAGTTGAAAAGCACCGAATTTGATATTATGTTTCACAGTGTCACCTTGCACTTTACTGGAAAGGACCTTCATGTACTGGCTGCTCATTTCGATTTCACATCTTTTTCTACTTTCTTGAATTTTTTTAGGGGGATCTTCTATTTTTCTATGATTATAGCCTCTACTAGTCTCACTGGAAGTGCATTGTTCATGTGCCCAGAGTTGGCAAACAGCGCACTGGATCCAATCTTCTTTCTACTATATAATGTGCTACTTTTCGTAGCACATTATATAGTAAAACTCTTCTTCATTTTCTTTTTTTTGCAAAGCTTTCTTCACATTTTTTGCTCCTTTACCCTTGACTTGTGTCTTCTTTGGTATGATTTCTAGTGATCTTTTACTGTTCGTTTCTGATTTTTTAGCATTTCTCTCACTTGGTCTTCTCTGTTTTTCCTCCAATTGACTTCTTATTGGTGAGCCAGATAAAATCTGAGAGTGTTTCTTATTTTATCGCTTAGAAGTGGTTCCTGTTTTAGGAATGACAGGCACATTGATAATTTCGGCAAGAGGCACAGGAATAGATAGAGGAGGAGTACTAATGGTAACGATCAAATCATTTTCATTTTCAGGATCAGAAGTGGAATCCTGTGTTGATATTTGACTCTGTCTGACAGTGTTAATGGACTCATTTAAACTTTGCTCAGCTGCAGTTTTATGAACATCACATTCTTGAGTCTGACTGGTGTGGGATGGATCAGATATCGTATTCTCAAACTGTCTTTAAATTTATCAGGATTAATAGGATAAATTCCAGCAGCCCTAAATCCACTGACAGCTTTGCCTACATTAGCTGTTTTGTTGTACGCCTTTGTAAAAAGTTCTCCAACCTCATATTGGCTTATTCGTTTGCCAGGATTGTTAACCATGTAGAGTTCACATTCCTTATTGTATGCCATCTTTAGTGAACTGAAAATTGTAAGATCCAGTGGCTGCATTTTGTGAGATACATGGGGTGGCAAAGAAAGAACTTGCAGGTTGTGTTTTCGGAAAAGCTCGTATGCTCCCAGGCTGATATGATTTTTGTGATTATCGAGTATTAATAATACTGGGGCCTCTTTGGTAGGTTTCACAAAAGAAATGAAGTAATGCAAGTAGTCAACAAATATGAACTCATTTATCCAACCGGAATCAGAAACTATCCTTGAGAACTTAATGATGACGCATGTATGTTATCTTTTTGTCCAGAAGCATACAAAATTACACTTTCCAAAAATACAATATATCGAGGTGTGATCAAAAAGTAAGGTGACTTCTTTTTTTTATCAACAAATATATATTTATTTTTCAATATTTATAGTGTCCCCTTCAAAGTAATCTCCCTCAGATATAATACACTTGTGCCAGCGCTTTTTCCAATCCTCGAAGCACTTCTGATAAGCACTTTTTGGTATAGGTTTAAGCTCTTTCAGCGGTACAGCCTTTATCTCCTCAATTGTTGCAAATCTTCGTCCTTTCATGGGTCTCTTCAATTTTGAGAATAAGAAAAAGTCGCAGAGGGCAAAATCCGGTGAATTCAACAGTTCCTGAGCGATGCTCATACGACGATGCTCATTCCTCTGGACAAAATTAAACAGTTTCCATGCCCAAAACATCCTTTAAAATTGCTTGGCAAGGACCAAACGGAATGCCGACATCATCAGGGACTTCTCTAGTGGTAATTCGACGATTCCCCAACACTATTTTCTTCAGTTCTTCAACGTTCTCATCAGTTGTTGACGTGCAGGGGCGTCCAGAGCGAGCTTCGTTATTAACATCTTCTCGGCCTTCTTGGAAGAACTTGATCCACTTATAAACATTTTTTTACTCAGAGTACACTCACCGTATGCCACTGTTAACATTTCAAGTGTTTTGGAGCACTTAATTCACTTTCTCTATACAAAATTTGACGCAAATTCTTTGATCTATTTTTTTCGATAGCAGAAAGTCGCCGAACACTTTTCCCTTTATGCTTTTAAAAAACAATCGAAAAATGATATATAGTTGCAACTCTGAACATATTTGTTCGGGACAAAAGCAACAACATAACAAAAAAAAGAAAACTAAAATCGACTGTAGGTATCCCGAAAAATTCAAAGTCACCTTACTTTTTGATCACACCTCGTATATGATCTGACTACAGTAAAACCTGTTTTTATGCAGTGGATAGGGACCGCATAAAAGAAATCGTACAAAAAAATATTCGAAAATTTTATAAATTCTTACATATAATTATATGATTAAACGAACTTACCTAAGTGAAGTTCTATCATAATTGTATGAAGCGCCTCTTTCGAGATGATCAACCTGTAGTACCCCCACTTCCCGCCGATATCGCCACAAACTTCAAAGCTAAAAATCAAAAAAGGGGGAGGGGGCATCGCCTCTCATGTCTGCACGCCCGTCATGCCTCATTATTTCAAAGCTACGCCGTAACAATTATATGGGTGTCAATGACGAAAGATTGATTTAGGGATTTATAGGGTGGGGTTGATCATCTCGAAAGAGGCGCTTCATACAATTATGATAGAACTTCACTTAGGTAAGTTCGTTTAATCATATAATTGTATTACGCGCCTCTTTCTCGAGATCAACCTGTAGATGTTCAACGCATGTTACGGCGATAAAACGAAAGTAAAGCAAAAAAGAGCCTTTATAAGCATTACTTTACCCAGAACTTTTTTACATATAAAGAATAGAACATTTTTCTCTACTTCAAACACAACTATCTTTTTTAATCACCTAATGTCGTGTTAGCAAAAGAATCAGTAGGATTCAATAACGGTAAATTATAAAATTTTGCAAAAGTTTAGGAGTTAACAGTTCAACTTAAAGTCCAGTTCGTCTTAAAGTATTTAAATTAAGTCCCTTTCTCTTCGCCGCCGAAGTCAACGCGTGTCTCGTGGAATAAACGGTGAAAATATTTGTGTCTAACCCGCTTTTATCCAGAACTTCTTTGATCCGACGACTAAGAGATTGAGCTCCAAACAGCCCCAAACGGTTTTTTAAACGATACGAACAGCGAACTTTCTGATCCCCGAATACTCACGGTCCTCGCGATATAACACTCCAGAGCCGAAGCAACACAAACTTTGACGTTTGCTGAATAAAAAAGGGAGCACCAATACGGGTTGATCCCTGTTTTTGCTTGATGTTTTTATATGTGTAGGAATCTTTATTTCTAATGCATTACTTTTACGCTGAATATTTTCTAATTTTATTAACGAAAAGGTTTGCATGCGATGACCCGTAGTAGGAGTGAGCAAGATGATAAGTTTTAACGACAAGTCTCTCAAGTTCATTTTCTCATTTGGCAGCAACGTAATTAAATAATCTAAAACCATCTTCGGATCTCAAGTTGAACTATACTTAGGCCTCGACGACCTCAATCTACTCATCGCCTTGAAAAATCTTTTTAACCTAAAATCCTGAGCTAGCTCTGGCCCTACGAGCAACGAAATAGCGGATCTATAGGACTTCAATGTGGCCTGAGAATCTTATTTTCCAAATGCTTCTGTCAGAAAAGTTAAAACATCTGGAACAGAATTTGAGTACGGGCTGATTTTCTCGTTTGGCAAAAAAACCAGCATTTCCTCAAAGCGGAATCATATTGTCTCCATGATGAGTCGCTGAACGATGCCAACAATATTTTCATTGAATCTTTTGGAACCTCCTTCATCTCGAAGCTCATCCAGACAAGACTCCTGGAACCAGGATAAGGTTCTTCCAAAATTTCAACCCGTTCCTATTGGAGCAAACAACTATATTCGAATTAGGTCTAAACTTTATCGGTTTTGAGATTAACAGGGACTGAAAAATAGGGAACCACGGTTGAGAAGGCCACTCAGGTACCACAACAATACCCTTTGATTTCTCATTCTTAAATTTTTCCAAGACTCGCAGAATGATCGAGAATGGTGGAAAGGCGTAAAAGAAAAAAGGCTTCCATAAGTCTTTAGACAATCTATTCAAATTCTCGAACTGAACGCCGCCCATTCTGTTTATGTAAGAATTCGCGGTCGTATTATCAACTCGGAGCAAAATCTGTTTATCGTAGAAATGATCTGCACAAGATTTCAAATCAAAGAATGCTGCAGACAACTCCAAAAAATTTATATGTCGAGCTTTCTCTTGCGACGACCAGCGACTGTGCGTTCTCTCGTTTGTACTTTTGCAGAAAGCTCCCCAGCCTAGGAGCGAGATGTCTGTAAATATTCAAGATCGAACAACGAATTTCTAATTGAGTTAGGAGACATCGAACCAGTCGCCTTCCACCACTCAAGTTCATCCATAACATCTCAAGTGATAGCTATAAGACCCTCGTAATCATCATTATTCTCACGAAGAGCGAGATATTTTGCCCTCTCGCATGCCTTGGTATAAACCATATCGTACTTTATCGCTGGACACCACGAAACTAAAGTGCCCACAAGTTTAGCGAAATCTCTAATCTTATATTCTTGGTTTACTATGATCTTTCTGATTTCGCTTCTGAGCCGAAGTTTATTTTCCGTCGGTAATTCAAGTGTCATCTGATTTTTCTTTTTATTAATGACAAAACCTAAAGATTCGAGAAACAAACTAGGTTTCGTTACATTAATTGAGCATTGTTCAAATAAGTCTCCTATTAAAAGAATGTCATCAATGTAAATGACCGAAATGAAACCCGACTGGCGTAAGTAAGCTACTACGGGTTTTAAGATTTTAGTAAACACGCAAGGCGCAGTTGACAAGCCAAAAGGGGAAATACTTCCTATGAGATACATGGATCGGAATTGTATAATAGGCGTCCTTAAGATTAAGAGTTGTCAAGAAAGGATCGGGACTTAATAACTTTGAGGCCGTTCGATCATCTTTTAGTTTAAAATTGAGTGGTTTCAACAAACTGATTCAGAGCCATCAAGTTTAGAACAAACCTACTGGATCCATCCGGTTTAGGAACTAGAAAATAACTCGAGACAATTGTCCCTCACTCGACTGACACATCTGAACTGCACCTTTAACTATTAATTCGTCAATTAATTGACTGATTTTAAATCTTTCGTTAATTGTGAAATTCCGAAAACTCGGGGCTCGATCTGCTTAATTTTCGAGCAAAAAAGGATTTTATAACCCCTCATCCAAAACAAAACTTTTTCGTCAGTGGTTATATCTTACCATTTACCTTGAAAGAGACCGAGTCTACCGGCTATAAGGCTTACACCAAGCTCTAACGTCTCCTCAAGTGTTCGCGATCTCGATTCCGATCGTGATCGCGTCTCTGGTAGCGAGGTTTCTGGAAAGATTGCGGCTGCTTCTTTTATAACAAGTGATACCTCGGCTTCTGCCCGTCCGACGCCGCTGGATAATTCCTGACTTGAGATTGACAGGGCGGGAATCTCGAGTTTTTTACTTGTTTCGAAGATTGCGATCTTTGAGCGACTTTGAGATCTCTGTAAGAGCTTTCCATCGTTTTTGCATTCTTCAACACCTCTTCCAAATTGTTCTGAAACAAGAAATCTCCGCAGTCTGACGCGTTGACAGCGTCTCGAAAAGATGCGTTGATATTGGCTAATATCAAGCTTCGACGAACAAAAGACTCATCGTGCTGCAGATCCGCCAATAGCTGGATCAAATCGAACAAACATTTAACTAAAGATGGCATTTCAGGATTGTCTTTTCCCTTCACACCAATAGACATTGCTTGCATTGCGAGAGCCAAAGAAACAGTAATCTTTTCCTGTTTCTTCCGAATACGGTCATCCCTCTTCGGAACCAACTCCTGGACAACAAATTTGAACTCAGGATTTAGTTTAGGAGGATCAATGGACGTACAGTTGTTAGGAGGTGGATATTTCTTCACAACCTCTACTCTAATTTTCTCCGACAGGCCCTCCTTAATAACATCTTCGCAGCGTACCACCAGATCTTTATGAACTGGAGGAGCGAAGACACTCGTCGGTTTGACGAGTGTCCTACGGTTTGACACTCGTAGGTTAGTGCCTACGAGTGAACAAACTTGACATTTTTCAGGTTAGAGCCTGTTGTCAACAAATTGCGAGATATCGAACCAATCGACGCATTCTTCTTTTTCTTCTCACTCTAAACCTTTAAAACCTTTTGAGTCTCGGAGAGACCTGAAAACTATCTCCGGCAAGAACAGCAAACTAGAACAAAAATCAGACAAACAATCTAACAATCTTACATCCGCTCGACGACAACTCGTCAGTAACCGCGTCACTCGATCTATTCCTGCGACGATGACTCTTCCTCTTCTTTTTCCTCCTCAGCTTTCTATTTTCCTTTTTCAACTTCTCAAGACGTCTCTCGAGATCCTTATTTTGATTTTTCACATCGGAAAAATCTCCTTTATGCCTTTTGCGAAACATTTATAGAGATATAAAAGAGAAATTCTCTCATTAACAACGTGGCTAATCGGGACAAAATGAAAGAATGAGGCATGACGGGCGTGCAGACCTGGAAGGCGATGCCCGCCCTTTTTTTGATTTTTAGCTTTGAAGTTTGTGGCGATATCGGCGGGAAGTGGGGGTACTACAGGTTGATCTCGAGAAAGAGGCGCGTAATACAATAAACAACTTTGTCCGGTATACTACCTAAAATTTTTTTTATGCGGTGGATAGGGACCGCATAAAAAAAGTTGGACTTAGAAAAAACATCAATGACTTATGAAGTAGATGATAAAATGCTTTTAATTAAGTTAAATAATTAAATTAGACCTAAAGAAATTGTAAAATTATTTAATTCTTCATTGTACATATACATGGAGAAATTTTCAAATTATACATTAAATAGTTTACTGCTACTCGTCGTAATCCAAAACGCGCATCTTCTTCTTGTGATGAATTGGTTGAAAATCGCTTTCGTCGCTTGAAGATAGGATTTCAATTGATTTGTTTTTGGTACCATAAAGTCAGTGATCAGTTTTTGTGACGACGGTCGACTGGTCAATTGCTTGTAAACGTCACGATACTGAGACATGCATGATCTCAGCTCTTTTTGGAATTCTAAGCGTCTTTCCGCATTGGTATCTTTTTTAAGAAAATGCGTTTCCAATTTTTTCGAAATCTGGAACCCTGCATATATTTTATCTGCTGTAATAGATTCCGGGTTATTATATAAAGCTTTATTTATAATAAGTGGTGTTAACATCTTTGCACCAGAGGCATTACTGCAAAGAAGAAGTGTGATTCGATCCTTTTCCGCTTTAAAACCACTTGCAGTTTTCTCATATTTCGCAATGAATGTTCGGCTGGGCATCTTTTTCCAGAATAACCCAGTCTCATCTGCATTAAATACTTGATCTGAGCAATATCCACCATCATCAATGATTTCCGCTAATACTTTGCGATAATTCATAGCAGCTGGTTCATCGGCGGACGCTGCCTCGCCTTGTAGCTTCACATTGTGAAGTGCGTACCGTTGTAAAAATCCAGTAAACCAGCCATTCCTCGCAGAAAATGTCACGTTTCGTAAACAGGATGATGAACTTGGTTCTAAATCCTTTAGTTGGTTGAAATACTGTCTGGCTTTTTCTTGAATTAATTCTTTGTAAACGGGGATTCGTTTTTTAATTAAATCTTTAACCCACAACACGAGAGCATTTTCCGTCTTCTCTATTACAATATTTCTCGAATACGATGCTCTTTTACTACTGTCGTTTGTTGCACTATTAAGAGATTCATATATTTTACTCGCACGTTTGAGTAAAATACGTCGCACTAGAAGTCAAAATTGGTAAACAAAAATTTAATAAAGGAAGGATGTTAACTGCCCAGTGGATATTCGGAGGAATAGAACGCTCCAGCAAATGTATATTTATTGTACCAGTTCCCAACAGATCATCCGAAACGCTACTTGAAGTGATCCGAAATTGGATCAAGCCTGGCACAATTATTATTAGCGATTGTTGGAAAGCGTACGATTGTCTCCACAAAGAAGGATTTCAGCACTTAAGAGTTAACCATAAACTCAATTTCGTAGATCCGGAGACAAATGCTCACACGCAAAACATTGAAAGAGTATGACGAGAAGTACGAACGAATATTCCGAAGTATGGAACTCGCCGAGCACATTATGTAGGCTATTTAGCGGAGTACTTTTTTCGTCGACAATACGATTTGGATGATCGTATAATGAAATTTTTTGAAATAATGTCAGAAATGTTCTCAACTTCGGATAACATTAATAAAGAAAATTGAAACAAGAGATGACATTTTTTTAAACCTTACCCATTACATTAACTACGAAGTAGAATAGTTAGATTTAAGTTAGGTTTACACTTGGTTTTTAAATTTCGGAAGCCAGGCACAATCTTTATTCGTACAGTAAAAAAATGGGGGTTCGGGAGCTAGCCCCCGGTCGGGGGTTGGGGCCGAAGCGGTTAGCCTGAGGGATGTTTATAGTTTAGCGGGGGGTCGAGGGGGCGCAGTCCCCCGTTAGGCAGGGGGTCTGGGGGGCGCAGCCCCCCAGCATGCATATCGTTTTGAAATGTATGCTTTTTACATTTTGTAAAAAGTTTTCAGCTTCAATTCAAAACTATGTGCATGCTGGGGGGCTGCCGCCCCTCGACCCCCCGTTAAACTATAAACATCCCCCAGGCTAACCGTGTACACACCTGCGTGGTGCGCTGCAGTACTCGTTGTTGGGGGCGTCGCCCCCAAGCCCCCGGACCCCCATTTTTTTACTGTACGAATAAAGATCATGCGCTACTTCATATGTATGAATGAGTTCGAACAGATTGAAACACGAGCCGACCGGCGAATGATAGCTAACGCATACAGACTCACAGACGCGGACGTGTATTCCGAGCCTAAACAATCGACGACTCAACGCTTACACACACGCTGTCACGGACGCGTAGCTATACGCAATATTCATTGTGTAGTAGCAATGGTATTTTGCAAATATCTCGGAAACTAAGGCCGAGCGACGGTTATATGTATAGGAAAAAGTTGTTCAAAATGTTGATTTCTACAACATATTCAAAAATCATCGAAATCGGTGAGGATGTACCTGTTCTCTATAATTACCAAAAAATCACACACACCAATCGCACAAAAACAAAATCGCATAAAAAAGGACCGCACAAAAACAGGTTTTACTGTATATAATCAGATTAACTAGTTAAGCGTGTTTGACGTGTATACAACTCCAAACCAAATCTCTATTACGGTGCATTCGACGCGTATACACGTCATCGCTTGATTTTAATTCCGCTCACTGTTGGGGTTTTTTAAAACTAAATTTCACGCTCGACTAGTTAATATCATTCTATCGCTGTCCTCTTTACGTCGGAAGTGAATCTGAACGACAAGGTACAGGTTCATTACATTTTCCAAGAACATTTTAATAGGATGAATCTCCGACCAATGGCCTGTAATCGACATATCGAGCCGCAGTCTATTGGTATTCACTCTTGATCAGCTCTATTTCGCGGGCATCGCATCGAGAGTAGGAAGAAAGGCGTAAGAGGACGCATCCACCATTTATCTCGTCACCGTCTCGGATCTGTTGCCAGTGACATCGATAAATCAGCGCTATCGGAGTCTTCCATCAGCATTAATCACATTAATGATCCTCGCGCGTACTCCCGACAAGGATCCAAATACCGCCGCGGGGCCCCAACTCGAGATGTTCGGTGTCGTTCGGTTATCTTCCAAGACTTTGGGTCACCATGGTCACCGTGGTCATTATCAAGTTGTTATCTTTCTACGGAAAGTCTTGAACACAGTCTACCTCCGCCGTACCTTCGCCACTGTCATCATTTTCTCCGTTGCGTTCTTACAGCTACGCGGAACGTGCCATTCGCGGAGTAAACGATGGTTGCTGGACACTGGTCCTTGAACCTGCTTATCTTCCACAAAGTCAACGTCACCTGATTCCTCCGCCGAACCCGACAACCTGTCCCTATGGAGACCCATACACGGTCCAGGTTTACTGGAAGTGTGCCCCCAGGGTTAGGTAGCTGGCTTTTTCGAGGAAAAGAGTCGTTCTCGCGAGGGAGATAGGCGACTAAACTTACGAGGGTTGTTCAAAAAGTTCCAGGACTGTTCAAATAGCGCATCAACGTTAAGGAGGCTCTAGTGCAAATAGAAATAACGCCAAGAAAATTATAAAAATTTGTGTACGGGTTAGATTTTATCACAAAAACACCCACACAAATTTTGGAAAGGCTAGAGTATCTAAAAGCTAAGAAATAAATGTTTCAATTTTTCACTTTTTAACGTGGACTCTTATGGGAAAATGCGTTTTTTAACACACTCAATTAGGTGCTACAAACTAATTGACGCCGAGATTGGATCGAAAATTGTATGCATAATAGAAAACTATCTAAAGAACATATATTAATTTACAAAATACTCCGAAGGTACTTGTAGTATTAATAATAAATTAAAGAATACTAAGATAATGCGTTTTGTCTTCTGCTATTGACATAGTATGGATGATCTGGCACGCTGTACGAGAGGTTAGAAAACGCGCGTTCAAATACAAACAGTACTGTAGTTTGTCTGAAAATAATTGATTTATATTACTTTATGATACAATATAAATATAACAGATATAATAACGACTAAAAGTCAATGTTTAACATAATTTTTTTTTAGTTTGATATAAAATTGCGAACCATTGTAATATTTTGAATACTATGCCAGATCTACTACTACGTGAATCAAGCGACAATAGTAACTCTATGAATATTGACTTACAGCGTAACTGTAGAGCCTCCTTAAGTTCGATCGAGACATAGTGTTCTAAAAACTGCTACATTTTTTTGTAAAATTACTTTTCTGCTAACAGCGATTTACATCGTGTGAGATTCTAGTGTGGAATGCATGAATATCAAGTTTTGCTTTTCGTGTACTGCAATCTGTTTTTGTTTTTGTTTCCTTGGTTTCATCAAAATCTAGCAGTATTGAAATGGTTCTATAGAAAAATCAGGACGAAATGATCCAAACTATGGAGAGATCAGTCATGGTTTTTTGCTGCTCTTAGTATTTGCGAATTTCGCACAAAAAATTCTATGACAGTGAAGCTTCCCAACTCTTGACTTGGTCTCTGCGGATTTATTTCCTCATCATGTCGGAGCAACAAGTAAGGTACATGCATCGATTGTGCAAAGCATCGTAATTTAATTTTTCAATCGTGAAGATGCAATACACCATAGCACCATAAAACATCTGATATGGTGGGAAAAATGCGTTTGTAAGGGAAGCGGTTATATAGAAAAGTAATATGTAGTTGGTATTTTTATTATAGCAAATAGAAAACTTCGTAAATTAAACTCTCGTTTATATTTAATCGATCTTCGTATATCAACCGAAAGGACGTGCAGAATGTAGTTTAAACTGTTTCGAATTGGTGATGCAAATGTCTGAGTGATGTTCTGAACACTTTCAGGAGATAGATATCGATGACTGACAAACATTGCTTGATCAGAACTCTGTGCAACAGCAAAAGCTTGCTAAGCAATTAAACGTATCCCAAAAAACTATTTTCAACCAATCGAGTAGGTAAAATTCAGATGGAAGAAAAATGGTTTCCGCATGTACAAAATCAGTGTTTCACAGCCGCTTTTTAATTCGCTCCCTTTAATTTTTAACAGCTTTAAAATCCACGATAAAGATTTGCATTATTTTCATTCGCAAGTTTTATCAACTCAAAACCAGCGACAGTTTTTCGTGATGAGATTCGAAATCAATCGATGATGTAAGATAATAGAAAGCAATAG
Source organism: Hylaeus volcanicus (assembly GCF_026283585.1). Taxonomy (NCBI): domain Eukaryota; kingdom Metazoa; phylum Arthropoda; class Insecta; order Hymenoptera; family Colletidae; genus Hylaeus; species Hylaeus volcanicus. The sequence continues at coordinate 15,188,793 of NC_071980.1, forward strand.
AAAGTCTTTTAATTAGCGATATTATATGTATAGATTTTCACAAATAATCGAATTTGGGCAAACATCGGGCACAACTTTCTTCTTCGTATACACAGACTCCTTATTTTTCAAATGAATAAAGAAAAAGAAAGGGAGAGGGTGTAACAAAAAGGAATATATATATTTCAGATGGTATTAATTTATTAATTATAAACCTTTATTCATTCAATTAATGAATCAATGTAAATATCAGCAAAATGTGTACATAGTCTAACGTAGATCAGACCGCATCAATGCTATGTAAAACGGTTATTCCTTTTGATTGGCTCGAATAGTCTGCAGATACTACAGTGCTCGATATTACTAAAACCTGAAAAAAACAAACTAAATTAAGATCTTTACGAACTGGAGGTAGAAATATCTAGTTGATCCGCCGCAAGAAAGGGAATTCCTGCGAACGAGGGGTTCTTGAGCCTGGATCTGGTGTATTCGCCAACCCTTTATCGTCCGGGCAGCATGTTCGTTCCATTTACTACGTTCTAGACTCACCTAAGAACTGGCTAGACCAAAAGAGCGAGATAAGTGAGTCGCTGGGGTGACAGAGAGCTTCGGCTATCCGCTTCTGAGCGGAATTCCCTCGGTGTCTCTCTCGTTCTACTCCATTCAATCCTTTTTCCGTTGTCTTTCTCTCTCGCTTCTTACCAACTACGTTTACAACTCCGAAGTCGAACTGGCGAGCGTCTTACGGCAATCTGTCTCCTGGCGTGTGATAAATCAATCCTTCTTGCGGACGTGCGAGACACGATCAGCGGCCTCTCGCGCGTTTATCGCGCAAACGTACAGTCATCCTCGTATGTATTCGTACCTTCGCTACCACCAAAGAGAATCTACTCATATCGAGCGATGCAGTCGTGGTTCTGAATGAAGTTTTATTAATACTATCAAAATTTCGATTATTTGTAAAAATCTATACGTACAATATCGCTTATTAAAAGGCTTTATATTGCTTTCTATTATCTTATATCATCGATTGATTCCGAATTTCATCGCGAAAAAAAATTAACCCTTTGCGATCAGTAATATTTTCAATAGACAGAACTAGTGACTCTAAATGATTTTGCAAGTATTCATCTAACTTTTTATAGTTAGCGTAAAATAATTTTTAATAGAAGTTATTTTATAAAAATAGTATATTATAATATTCAGTGTATCATTACATCTCAGAGAACATTAAGCTTTTTAATGTTAAGGTTTGTATTTTGTATTTTGTCCTATCCAAGTAACTTCACCTTCTCTAACACTATCAAATCAAGTCATCTTTTCTCCAATTGTTTTCACTATAGGGATCCTTTTTTATAGAGCTTCTCGACTTTCGAAATAATAAAGATTTCATACAACTTTCTGTCGCGATTGTCAAATGTGTTGTACCAATTTTGGCGATTGTCAAGGTTAAGATAAAAAAATTCTCGCCATTTCAAGATGTATTATTTTATATTTTTCGAAAAAATATATTGGGTGTAGATATTAATTTACTTGTAATTTTAGTACATTGAAGTACGAACCTTTTCTAAGTCTTCAACCTGATTTTTGTTACAATGTATCTATGTATATATACATATCTATGACCTTTAATGACCTTATATTAGGTCGTTGAACTGGTTTTAAGATCCTCTATCATGATATAGAAGCAAAAACATGCCAATCCATTTAAAAAAAGGAAAGTGACCTTCAAATGTCCGAAGTAGCTCCACCTGCAAACTATTATCGCCACCGAATAGCTCCCTTCGTACTGTGCAAGTTTATTTCAGCAAATATTTCAGTGAAACTTATAGTTTCGAAGATATCTGAGGTGCAAATAGTTATTGCCCCACTCTGTATATTATATAGTTAATTTATAATATGATAGATCATATGAAAAGTGTTATTGAATAAAATCATCTCCTAACAAATTATTGACTATTGAAATGTAGAGATTATATCTAGTACCTATTGTACGAGAACAAATATTTTGGTGACTCGTACATTTAAAAAAAGTGTAAAACGTTTCGTCCTTATTTTTGAAATCATCATCAGACAAACACATACTAGAATAGAAAAATTAAAGATATAGTTTATAAGTAGAAAAGTACGCACAAACATAAAATTATAGTATACATAATATGTAGAAAAATATATTATGAAATAAAAAATTATAATTAAGACTATGAGTATGAATCTCATTTATGTATAAAAACCTATTGATATCGTAGAACTATATGAAAGGCCATACAATAAAGGCCAAAGCAACAATATTATCCTTTTTTCAAGTAACGTCATAATTTAACAAATCTTTCGTATCAATGCGACAATTATAGTTTGGTTGTTCTGAGAAGTCCAGTAATTATACATTCCTTTCAAAAAATATGAAGACTCTTTTTTTACATATTCTTGTTACTTGAAGTTTTTAAAACATTTCTACAGGATGATAATAAAAATATTACAAAACTGTCGAAATTAGAACCGTTTACATCACGGACCGTCCCGTTAGGTTGATTGAATCCAAAAAGGAATTTTTCTGGGGTGGCGACTGAAAAATGAAGCATACTTTAGGAGTTTTGTTTGATGTCGACAAAATAAAAAACGATTCTGACGTGTTTTCTACTAATCCTATTCAAAGGGAGTTTTGTGTGAACTTTATAAAATTTATTTATTGATTTATATTAACGTTAAAATAGCTCCCGTCGATGCCAGTACCGTCACTGTTGTTAAGATATTTTAAAATTGGTTTGCCTGTGATAAAAAATTCAAGTATTTTATTAAATTATATAAGTGTGGTTATCGTACAAAGTAGAGTAAACCGTGTAAGTTAATAAATAAAACTCGTTCAAACTCAAACACCCAAAAGTTTACCTCTTTTGGTGCTTTTTACCTACCCTCAAGTAGAATTTTTTTAAATTAAAAAAAACTTTGACCTTAAATTTCGAGTTCATAATAGATTTTGCGGACGGTTTTTTTTTGCAAATATTCATCGAGCCAGATGTGTACAATAACCCCTGAAAGTGATGATCATTAATTTTTGTACACCCTGTACACAATTGCGTACGTGCATGCTGCGAAGGAGTAGAAGACCAATGATTGCTCGTTGTCGTAGATTACCGACCATTTATGTGCAATTTAATATCGATAGGATGCAATAACGTTGTGACCACGTAAGTCGCGGGTGTACGCATACTTCCGGACTGTGGCTACCGAAGTCTTTCGTCTTCATCCAACTATAAAGATGTTAGAAACAAAGCTCCACCCACGTGTCAGATATGGAGCCGACAGACTCGTTTCTCCGGTAAGCGACATGAAATTGTATGTTTTATAGGCTAGTCGCTACGACCCGTCAATGACGATGTCTATCGCTTAAACGGAAAGTATATCCTCAATTTAAGAGTGTATTAGTCGAAATAGAGCATTAGTAAAATTTAAGATTAGATTATATAAACTAATTGGGGAACAAAGGTGATCGGATAAGTGAGTTTCACATAACAGAAAAAAAAGTGATTAGCACTGAATTTTATTGAATATTTCAAATAAAATAAAGTAAAATGAGTACATATGTATATAAATAACTTCATATGCTATATATACGACATAGAAAGAGACTTCTCAATCCTCCATTTATTAACGAAATTAAACTACTTAACAAATCTTAAGAATTTCAAATTTTGTTGGAAGCTAAATCATATAATTATTTCTGCTGGATTTTAGAATGGATTTGAATAAACCTTACTTCAACTTTATGTTAAAAGATATTCATTATTATATTTGGTTTTTGAATAAGTAAAGTAAAAGTAATACAATAAGGAAAATAATAAACTTAATACAAGTTCTCTCTACATTCTCTCATACTGATATCAAACGATACTTGTTAGTCTCTCAGATACCAACCACACTCACATAATACATCCTGTATAGTACCGCCCTCAGCTACCATACATTAGTTCTAATTATGATTGGCGCCAAAATCAATTTTAAATTGCCTTCTTCTAATAATTTCAATATAACGAGTTTTGTGGTATTACATTTCCTTCTGGCTTCAAGTCATTTAAAAATAAGCTTCTTTGAAAGTTGAAAGTACTTCGAAACCAGGTGATACAGTTTTGTCACTATTGTTATCTTAGCTATTTATTTTTTTTGTCATTATTTAAAACATTTTGCAAAATAACATCGTCGAAATAATGTGCTAAATTTCAAATTATTGCAATTTGAAGTAGATCGATACCATCCTATTACTCTAGGCTTATCACAATCGTTGCATTCTGGTATTTATGTGACCCTGCAATGAGTTCATTTATCTCATTTTTGTTCAATTCTAGGTCTTCATTTTCTTTAACAATTATTTCATGCAGAAAAATTTTCTGTCATGTTTTCTTCAGTGCTTCATCTTGTACGTTCAACCATGCATTTACTATCATAATAGTGCAATCTTTCAAATTTAATTCTGTGTGCATTAAAATTACGCTTCTGTGTGTACATACAGTATTATAATAGAAAATATGCGGTTCATATAATATGTAGAACACCCACGTTATAAATCGATTATATAATAGAACTCCAATCGTTATTGCTTTCCTCTGATTACTATGCAAAGATGTATATTTTTCTCGGTTGACTTAGAAGTGCTTTTTTTTCAAACCACCTGTCTTTGATCCGTATTTTAGTGTAGTTGAAAAAAATTATCTTCCCGTAACAGTGGTAATAACCAAAGCCGTCTTAACAGCATTGTGGGTCCTCGGACAACTTAGTGCACTAAGCCCGTTATTGGATTTATTTCATTTTGATATTAAATACTACAAGAAAAAGATCCTAGAGCCTACGAGGCAATGCCAAATTTTAGTGACGAAAACCGCCACAAATGTGTTCAATGCAAAGATTGGGGTATTCATATTCATAATTATTCATATTCATAAATATGAATATGAATAAATTCACATCACGCGAATTTGTGAATATGAATATGAATAACTCGTTATTCACATTTTTATTCATAAATAGCGCGTTGTTCACATTTTCATTTATAATTAACTCTTCATTAAATAACATTAATCACTTACTTACATTGTTTACTATCCCACACAGAAACGTTTTCACTCCAATCAAATGGGTAATTACAAAAATTATGTAATTTATGCAAATAAAACAATAATTGTTGTTACTATTATAAAAAACATTATAGTTGTGTTAATAGACACGTATACGAAACTCTGGAATATGTATAAGCACCTTGGATAATGAATTAATGACATACTTTCATTAACACCTTTTGGTTGTAAGAATACCGAATAAAAATAATGATACAGGGAGAAAAAAATTAATTTCGCAGACTTGGATAAAAGTAAGTACAAAAATTTAGTAAGTTTATTCTTCAATTTCCCCATCGCTTAAGTTTGCCATCAAGCTTGTCGGTATCTTGAGAAACATGACAACATGTGATATACGGTGGCTACTGGTCGACAAAGCGAATTGTAAACCTCTCTTAAGCTGGCAGAATCGAATCAGCAGATTCATATCCGACTTAGTGGAATATTTAATTAGTAATTAGTAATTAGTAATTAGTAATTATTTTATACTAATTTGTACCACAAACAATAATTTGGTCCTGCCAGCTTAAGAGAGTGTGTCATTAATTTATTATCCAAGGTACTTATACATATTCCAGAGTTTCGTATACGTGTTTAGTAACACAACTATAATGTTTTTTATAATAGTAACAACAATTATTGTTTTATTCGCATAAATTACATAATTTTTGTAATTACCCATTTGGTTGGAGTGAAAACGTTTCTGTGTGGGATAGTAAACGATGTAAGTAGGTGATTAACATTATTTAATGAAGAGTTAATTATAAATAAAAATGTGAATAACGCGTTATTCACATTTTTACTCATAAATTTATTTATATTCATATTCACAAATCCGCATGATGTGAATTTATTCATATTCATATTCATAAATCCGCGTGATGTGAATTTATTCATATTCATATTTATGAATACCCCCGTTTCTGGTTCAATGTTGCACAAATTGGGATGGGGCCCCTTAGTTTGTGAAGCCCGCGGGCAAGTGCCAAGCGTTCCCATATGTTAAGACGACACTGATAATATTAACAAAAAACGCAAGTGAAGGTGATTGAAGTGAAATTAGTTTGTCTAAAAAAACATCGTAGAATAATATTTGGAAAAATTATTTTATATCTTCAAATTATATATTATTAAACATAAGAAAAAAATTGTTTAAATTATATGTCGTCAATCGATGATTGACGCAGCCTAAACGAAGATTGTATTCCGGTGATCGCCATAGCTCTTGGCATGTTAAAGTTCATGATCGTGATTCTGTTTTCTTGGTTGCATGGCTCAATTCCGATCTTTTTGTCGTTCATTCCGAGAAGGATAGACGGCGGCCATTCGAAACAAATGTACCGCGCATAGTATCTCCGAATCGTTTCAATCAGTAACCCACCGTTAGAGAGCAATCAGTCAGTGCTACCGTCCGCGAAGAAGGCTATCGAAGGAAGTAACGACCACACACGTCCACAAGAACAGATCCCAGCGATGATCGGGAGCTCACGATCGCGCTCCGTCGTCCCGGGCAGAGAGTCGGTGATCGCTCAATCATGCGTGTTAGTTACCGACGATAATTCGTGCTCCGATGGATGCAATCAGGCGCGAGGTCGCGAAGGTGGTTCGAATAGGTTGCGCAAGACTACTGTTGTCGTGTACACGCTAGATTGAGGACCCGATAAGTGGCACCGGGAGCCCGTAATTCTAACATTTTGTTTCTTAGTCCACCGCTCGGTCCGTTGAAGCGACGCTATAATCACTGCAGGGTATCCCACAATTCATTGAATGGCATCTGGAAATCAATTCGTGTCCCTGTTCTCCCTCATTAATGTCTTTCTCCCAATACAAACTCTCTCTCACAATGTCTATCGTGATTATAGGCTACGTTTTTTACCTTCCGCTGAAATAGATGATATTACTAATGTGTGTGAAGTTAGCCCCGCACTTTTCGAATTTTGAGTTTTTCTTTCTTGTGCCGTGTTGTGCTATATTTGTGCTGAATTATGCCGTAAATAAGAGATCGATAACATCAATAACAATTAGGAATAGAAATAAAACCAAAACTATACTAGCCCCGCACTTTTGCCGAAACAAACTTTTTTTTCATAAAAAGATTTGTACTAACTTATGCTACATTGTGCCATTGATAGAAACTCGATATCTCTATTCACTTTGCAGACAAAAAATGTTGAATTTTAAGGAATAAAAAATTTAATATTCGTACAATTTGCGAACGACGATAGATAATCGAATTCTGCAAGTTGTGCTAAATTGTGGTACTTACAATACACGAGACGCGTGCGTTAAAAATTGAGATTAGCTCGAGGGTCAATAAAAATTAACAAAAACAGGTGGCGGTGATTAAAAATTTTGATTTTTCCGAATTTTCTTTGACTGTGCTGGATTGTGCTATACTAGCACAACAACTTTTCCTAATTACAAAATCTCGTCAGATCGCCAGATTTCGCAGCGTTGGCAAAGTTAGGAATCAGACGTTAAGAATTTGCATTTACATTTGCACGCGCTCGCGGGTAGTGGAGTGCAGTAATGCCTCGATAGATGCACAAGCTCGAGATTGAAAGTGTGCATTTATCATGGAGTTCCCACATTGTTTGATCTTTGCCGATAGCTTTGGCTTATTTCGCTTATTTCTTTTCTTAATTGTTATTGATGTTATCGATCTCTTATTTACGGCACAATTCAGCACAAATATAGCACAATACGGCACGAAAAAGAAAAACTAAAAATTCGAAAAGTGCGGGGCTAACTTCACACACATATATTATTATGATTTATACTTCGACAAAATGACAGCACACGTGTGCTATCATTAATTTCACGAGGATAGATTCATATTTTTCTAATTGCGACGAATGATACATGAACATCAGCTCATAGTAATATACAGGATGAGTTACCTAAGATTTGTATCTAAAATATCTCTGTTGCTTTAAATGATGTGAAGGAACGTTACAAGAAGAAAATGTTTGGTTTGGAGGAGAACATAAGATGAGAGATAACAAGTGTTGTGTATGTAATGCGTAAAAGGAGATGCTCTAGTTTCATAATGCTTTAATAATATATTTGATAGTACACATGGGACAGTTTGATAAAATAAAAACTAAGGAATAAATCGTATAAGGAAAAACACACGAGGTTAACTCCTAGGTTATATGAATTCCGTAGTGAGACGCTGCTGTTGGTCAGAGCGGCAAATACAAACTTCACGGTTTGCATATCCAACAAAAAGATTATCTCAAGTTCATATTTTCTGAAATTTCAAGCTCAGTGATATTTTTATAAATAGAATGGGATATTTTCATTATTACAATATTGTAGACGAGAAGAAAAAACAAATTCAGACATGTATTATACGTTGACCTGCAGATGACCTCGTGATGAGTTAATCTTATGAAGTCAATAAATGTACAAGAATGTTTTGTCTCTAGTAGAGATTAATTAATATAAACATCGGAACATTGTCAAAGAATATCTTTTACTTTCGAACAATATGCAATTGTAGTTCGGTTTGTATTACTACTGTTTTAATTGTTGTTTCACAATAATGTATTCAGTTAATGAAAAATGTGATTTTCTAATTGTCTATTTTATAATAGATTTATAATAAATTATAGATTATAATAGATTTATTTTATAATATTTTATGATACTTATGTATAGACAAAATGTAATGCAATCTTAGTGGTGTATGTAAGAAGATATCTTGATGGGAGGCATTCTACTACTAAAACTATCGTCACACCTTTAATAATATCATTTGTGACACGTAAAGTGTAGAGAATAAAAAAAGCGTAAGAAATAAACCAAAAACAAACATCAATAATGAAATAAACATTTTAGCTGCAGTAGCATGTTTGGTCTATAGCAATACATGCATGTGAGATTTCGAACCAATTGATCAAGTAGTTTTTAGGATACTATGATCGACATTTTAGAAAACGTAGTTTCGGAAAAAACGCGTTTAAATTTTTATATACTGGGAATTAATATGCATATAATGAAAATCATACTTACGTTTTATCTATCGAATCAGGACCATACAGGCGACCTTTTTGTACGAAAAGGTCCTTATGTGCATATATGCATACTTAATTCAACCTTTGAATTGAAAATTGAATTGAAGCTGAATCAATCTGCGGTAACAATAGGGCTGACCGTCACTTTTTTCAAACAACATGTATTGGTTTCGTTAACTTACAGAATTCAAATATAAAATTTTGCATGTAAATTTTTGAAACTTTTTCTTTAAGAATATACTATACACAAGAAAATCGATTTCCTCAAAAGGTACGCGTAGAATAAATGTAAAATTCGAATTACAGATTGAAATATTTTACAATGAGCAAATAAAGATGTAACTGCTTCATAGAACGAGTGTTATTACGAAATTGCTATAACTAGCTTTTCGTCATCTATTATTCGAATAAAGGTTTGTTCATTTCTACTCGAAGAACAGGGAGCAGGTTCCACGACATGGACCACTAATTTGCTGCAAGGATCATTGGCTCCGCAACTTCTAGAATACATCATCTAGCCACAAACTTTCTTTTATACACGATTTCTCCGTCTACGAATTCCGCGGGTATATAATTACCGCATTATTCTATTCAAATACGAATCAGGTCCCAATAATACCTCTGATCTTTAAATCGCAGCTGGTAGAGTACATTATCTTGTAAATCAGTACGTATTTCGTTCAATATAACACGAATCACTCGTAGTTTATGTACCAGTTTTACGTATATTCAGCGTTTTTGACATTCGTCGCACAATTGAGTGCAAGAACCAGTTGCGAAATGTGCGGGGAGGGGGGTACACGACTAGTAGTAGTGGTATCTAAAAGAGGAAGGAATAAAAATAGAAAACATATTAGGAAAATTAACAGAGACGATTGCATTATAGTACTTTCTTCGACGTCATGTTGAGTATTATTTGTCCAAATTCGGAAAAATAAACAAGTATTAAAAGAAGATGGACATATTGGGTTGTCTGGAAAGTCCATGCTGATTTTTAGTAGGCGGTACAGGTCTGAATACAGGATGTCCCAAAAGTCGGGGAGGAGCCGGAAATGGGGGGTAGCTGAGACGATTCTGAACAACAATTTCCTTTGCAAAAATGTCGGATGAGGCTTCGTTAAGGAGATATTAAGTGAAAACCCTGACCAATCAGAGCGCGCGTATACCGCTGGAGCGGCCGTGGTAGCGAAGGGTACGCGCTAGGCGGCAGCGTCAATGTCCTTCGATGCACGTCGAGTCACTTGTTCGCGTACAAGCGCTGCCGCCTAGCGCATAGCCTTCGCTACCGCGGCCGCTCGAACGGTCTACGCGCGCTCTGATTGGTCGGAGTTTTCGGTTAATATCTCCTTAACGAAGCCCCATCCGACATTTTTGCAAAGGAAATTGTTGTTCAGAATCGTTTCAGCTACCCCCCATTTCCGGCTCCTCCCCGACTTTTGGGACACCCTGTATATCGGAATGGTTGAAAACAAATAACACGTGGACATCCCTTAAAAAGTGGAAAAATTGTGGAACAAATGGTACATATACATATAATTCAATAAATATATATCGAAATTCAAACGTGTCTTTGAATGTTTCTTAAAAATTGGCACGAACTTTCTGGACAACCGAATAGAAAAAGAGCTTTACGAGATTACATACTTTTTACACGTTTAGGAATTTTTTTGTTTAGGTTATTGTGATAAATTCAATATGTCAATGATATATGTTTTAATCTGTTCTTTAATTACCTAACAATAATTACTGTTGATCATTTTTTATTAATATTCTTAATATTATGTAAGGCTCCGTAAACCACTTATTGCAAAATATCGCTTCTTGTTTTGCATGATTCGCCTTGTAGGAGAAATAAATGAATAAATGGTTTATAATTATTACAGCGTGCTGATTATATCCAATTTGAAGACACTATAGTCCGTTTTAAACGTGATGCAAGAGTTTCGACCTGAATTCACGGTTTCTCTTTAAAATATATAAAAATATATCTACATATGTGGTATCGGGTAAAGGGGTAATATTCTGTTTAAATAAAATGCAATATATTTTAAAAAATTATTGACATCACAAAATTGTTTTCACGAATGCTCTACAATGCGACACACATTTTTAATCATAAATTTCTTGTTTCTAAATGAAGTCGTTTAAAATTTTGAGTGATATTAACGTATACTAACACACTACGATCCACAAAGTTTCAAAAGTATTCATTGAGTTTTACAAGATTTATGTATGTTTTTTTTACAAAAATTCAGGGGTCACACACATTATTACGATTACGTTTGGAAATAAATATTACTTATTGTTAGATAGAAACATCTTATTAGAAAACAACAAAATATGACAGAATATTATAATATATGTTGTTTCAATGAACTAAATTTTTAAAAAGGTAAGTATAATTACAAGATTAACAATTTACAAGATTTATGTATGTTTATTTTTTCGAAAATTGAGGGGTCACACACATTATTACAATTACGTTTGGAAATGAATATTACTTATTGTTAGATAGAAACATGTTATTAAAAAACAACAAAACATGACACAATATTATAATATATGTTGTTTCAATGAACTAAATTTTTAATAAGATAAGTATAATTACATGAAGTAATTGTTTTCTATTGGAAAAATTGTTCACGGCACGCAACTTAGGAAAGCTCCTGACATGAACTGTAATATGCAGCTGGATCTGGTTGTGCTGTTATCGGGCCGGTGCAAATTATAGAAGCTATAAACTCGAGTGCCATATCACGACGCACGCAAACTAGCCCCACGATGCATATTCAACGGACCCCATGGGTTAGCCGCTAGATGCGACAACAATCAGCGAAACAAACCCACTTATGATCAACAAGGGTATACGTCACTCGTTAAAGCCTCTAGCGTCTCGCGGACAACTTGTCCGTTGAATATTCATGAGGCAACCACCATGCGCGCCACTCGATGGAGCGAGCGAAGCGACGAAAATGGCAATGGTAGAGTTCGTCACGATTTCATTGACTTGTTCACGCCCTGATAGAAATGTAAGATCAAAATTAAAACGCAATGCAGACAGTTACAAGCATATAATTGTAGTAAACATTTCTACTATGTCATTTAGTTCTCTTCATTTGAATCAAACCCTGAACAACGATGTATCGTTGTTCGATACGCTTCCGAAAAGTACCGACAACGATATATTGTTGTGAATATAATAAATTCTGAAATATTTATCAAATTCTGCGCCAAAAACTGCGTTTCCAGCCACTTTTTCACTGATGCGAGCTGTCTATCAGGGTTACATCCCCCGTTTAGACAGCTTAACGCACTCAGATATTTGATCCGACATATTTTTGAAATTTTGAAATTTTGAAATGTTTAAATTGGTCTACAATTTTGAAAATTTCAATTTAACGTCCTCACAGCCGCACACTTGCCACGAGATCCTACAAATGTTATTCCAATCCCCACCCTTTAATGGCTAAATGTATATTTGACAAATCGATGCATGAATACTAGAAACAAGACGATTGGAATAAATGTTCATGCTACATCCATATGACTTAAAATAACCATTAATTGAATGTTTAGTTGTAAATTATAGAATATTGTTATTCTCAGCATCTCGCGTGATACTGTCCAACAAAAAATTATCCATCTGACTAGTAACTACTTAAAAAACTGCGCTGTATTCTGTGGGCTTAATCAATCAAGATATTTATCATTTTTGCCATTACGTGATAGGAATTTTATTTAACAGTATTCGATATTCCCGCCCCCACCAACAACTACTCAGACAGTATCCTAAACCTACTCAGACAGTATTTCCGTGTAGACAGCATATGCATTAACAAGTTTATCACGTTCCCCAATACGAGTTAGGGATTATATAAAATCACCGGTTTGATAAATATTCCAGAATTATCACGTTCACCAACTTTAGCGAGGATTATGCATAATCATCGTAGCATATATTACATACTATCTACACGGAAATGCTGTTTGAATAGGTTTGGGATAGTATTTGGCGGGGGTGGCGATATTGAATAGTGTTAATGTATATGATGTCTAAAGTGGATATAATGGTAGCCATAATTAAACATGATATTTTTTGTTTCTCCGGCAGACAGTTAAACCAAGTTTGGTAATTATGAATGTAGGTATCTTTAAATATTGCATCGCCTCCGAAAAGGTTGCATTGTATTTAATAATTTAATCAAAATCATCGAGAACTGGCGAGTATTAATGCAGTTTAACTAGAAATTATTTTATACTTTTTAGTGCAGTTTTAATGTTTCTTGAAGTCGGTTATATTTTTTTCCAAAAATTATAGGATGTAATCGTGTTACTCCCAAAACTCAGCCCACGTTAAATTGGAGTCCGGTTTGGGCTGACCACGTATGGCTGCAGGCCCTCGCTCCACTTCTGCATGCCGGCTCCATCCGGCCCACTTAATACTCTTTCAAATCTACTCCGATTTGACAATGAAAGCGTGATTCAAAATATCCGAATTTTCGGGGACCTGTTAATAAAGCATTCGCGCGTCCGAATCCACCAACGGCGTTGACGTGGGGTTAGTCGTTCACCTGGTATATAGGCCTAAACTCGCGGGTGAGTTTTCCAAAAAAAACGACATTTTCGTATTTTAATGCTATCCACGCGGGGAAAAGACATCAAAACTGTGTCACTTCAATGCCTTGAACCATATCACATGTGTTCCATGCAACGAAACATCGTTCCAACCCCTACACCTGTGAGTGGAGCACCCCTAACTCTGGGCCACCCTGTTCAGCTCCAGGGGCAGTTTTCGAAACGAGTTTTAAATGACATTGATCCTTAACGTACCGAGAATAAACATGGTGAATTTCATCGCCCTTCGAGGTGTGGAAGTGCTCCCTTACGAAGGGTGTTGAAAAGTGGCGAACTGTTCCATCCCTCCAAGGGGTGCGTATGGGGCGCACGGCGTGGGCGTTGGCACTTCCTGGATCAGGAGATTCCAGAGAATGCATTGAGCCCAAATTCGGGACTGTAGTCCAAAAATTGTGGATTTTGGAGGGGGTGGGGTGTTGTGAGGGGTGGGTTTGCCCGAGAGGGATTTTGAGGGGTGGATTTTATAGAGGGCATCGAGGAGGGTCGCCCCAAAGGCTTTTTTGATTTTTCCAACCCCTTCCGTCACCCCTGGCCTCTTCAGAAGTGGCGTTTTTCGACGTGCCCCTCTTTACCGGGGTGAATTAACCCCTTCGTATCAACCCTCGCCAATGCAATTTTGCGCACATTTAGAGGACACTTCAAAACTACTCGCGAAGTTTCCCCAAAATCGGTTGAAAACTCCCATAGATATGACGTTTTGAAAAAGTGTCCCTTTAATTTTGTCCGTCAGTGTATTTTGTACGGGAATACTGAAGTAATTTAAACCAATTTTTTGTAAAACTAATTACTTATTTAACTTTTTATATTAAATAAAGATATGTGGACTTAGCAGAAATGGAGACGTGATTCGGAATAAAGACATTCACTTTAATAGTTTTCTCGTAAATTGAAGATTTTAGATAAAAATTTGAGTTCATTGAACCGATTCACCGGTTCTATATCGAGCTACAATCTTTCTTGAAGGTTGAAAAAATATGGAACTGTGAGATTGGACTTCCTTCCTGGTTAGGTTATCTAGAGACGCGGTAGCGTCTCGACGCCAAGTACATGAAAAATTATACGCCACTGTGTATATTGGCGCTAGCGCTACCACGTATCTTTTACTTGTAAAACTACGATTCTAACCTAACCCGAAACTTCTGTCATTAATATCTCGTCACGCCTGCTGTATTTTCGAAATCCAAAGGCATTTTTCTAATGTAAATCGCATATAAGCTTTCTAATAAAACCAAAATCAATAAAATCGGTTCATGTACAACTGAGATATCGTAATATCATATCATGAATCGGTCAGAAATTGTAGATTTTTCTTCTAATTCTGATTCTTATTCTTTTCGTCGACTCTCGGAATCAGTCGGCAGGGCTCGTCGGCCGGAATTGTAATATGGCTGCCGCTCACGCCGCTCGTTCGTTTCTAACCTGTATAACCTGTCAGTTTGTATTTGCGACAGTTGTCATTTCTAACCTGTATAACCTGTCAGTTTGTATTTGTGACATTTGGACGCCGCAAATTGAATAATTATTTTAAAGGCTACGTGTAGTGATATTGTATTGGGAAGTTTATGTTTGTAAGAGATAAAATATCTACCATGTCGTTGTGTAAAGAAATATATAAATTTGGTGTTTGAGTGTGCAGTTCATAATACAAATTTCATTGAATGTTCATTTTGTGCAAATAAGAAACATTGTGCAATAAGAATAAGTGTTCTAATACAATAAATTGTGTGTTATAAATAGTGGACCACTTTTTTTATTTTCACTTCATGATAAACATTTAAATTGCTTGCAATAAGACTTTCTGTCACGCGTTCTGTGTACGTATGAACTGTAAAAAAAAAAATGGAGAGAGAGTAACAAAAGTGAATATATATATTTCACATGACATTAATTTTATTTGTAAATAACACATAAAAACCTTATTTTACTTGCAAATTAATGTAGAGCTTAAAATAAAAAAAACATTTGTCTTTTATTATAGTAAGCGTAGAGTCTACAATATACATAATGTGTCTGAAACCAGATATAGGAAAGAGACCAGCTTCAGGCCTTAAAGTTTTCAAAAGTATACAGAACGCATGGCAGGATGTCTCACTGCAAGAAATTTTAATGTTAAAGATGAAGCGAGAAATGAAAAAAAAAATCAACTATTTGTAACGCATAATTTATTGTATTAGAATAAAGTTCAGAAGTACGCAGAACGCGTGCCAGAAAGTCTTGTTGCATTTAAATGTTACTGATAAAGTGATTACATTTTTTCTTTAATAAATTTCTTGCAATGAGACTTCCTGCAATGCCTTCCGCGTACTTTTGAATCCTTAAAGGATTCAAACTGATCTCCCATTTTCTATTACTTGAAGTCATTCACTATACAAATTATCTTTGTAAAAATAAGTGAGATCCCCATAAAAAACTTCAAAAAAGTAAAAAAATTACGCCAAGTACATGAAAAA
>NC_071980.1:15204993-15213139 GCF_026283585.1 Hylaeus volcanicus
TCATGTACTGGCAGCTCATTTAGATTTCACATCTTTTTCTACTTTCTCGTAGTCTTTTATGGGGATCTTTTGTTTTTCCATGATAACTCCATGAGTCCTCTACTTTTTCATGTACTTCGGGTAATTTTTTTACTTTTTTGAATTTTTTTTATGGGGATCTCACTTGTTTTTACAAAGATAATTTGCATAGTGAATGACTTTAAATAATTTTTACATTATATGTATATAGTACTTTGTGTAGAGTTCATGGTGCTCGAAACCGCTTATGGTTGCAAGAACTTGAAATGTTAAAGATGAAGTGAGAAATAGGAAAAATATGTCCACTATTTGTAACGCACAATTTATTGTATTGCAATATCGGTTTCAGTCCTTAGAGGTTTTAAAAGTACACACAACGCATGGTAGAAAGTTTTGTTGCAAGAAATTTAAATAATAAGAAAATGAGAAAATGAACGGAGATCCACTATTTGTATCACATAATTTATTGTATTACAATAATATAGAAAAAGAGAGGTCAGATTTAGTTCTTTAAATCCTCAAAAGTACGCACGACACATGGCAGAAAGTCTTGTTCAAAGAAATTTTAATGTTAGTGATAACACTGTCCAACACGATTTTTTTTCCGCGATATCCACTAGGTGATTCTTATAGGGTTCCTCGTTCTAAATACGAATCTGAAAGTGAAATTGCTCCATCACCCTTAGTTTTCGAGAAATACGAGATTTTGTAAAAACGGTCGATTTTGAGAGAAAACGTAATACTACTTAAAAACTACGAACGCTAGAAAGTTCTATTTAGTCTTAAACGATAGAGGAGTGTTTTCTAAATATGAAGACATATTCCTTTCGAATTATCTGCTCTTTTGAATGCCTGTAAATGAACACCGAAGTTCAAAAAGTTGACGACGCGAGTACTTTTCACGAAATACTTTTGTATTTTAATGAAGAGTTATTCACCTAGGTCGATTTTACACTACGTTATCGGATTCTGCAAACATTTCTGAAGAGAAAACCACCCGCGGCAAATGTTGGAACGGTTTCTAATCCATACGGTTTGACAAAATGTCAACTCGGAACGCATGAACGGTGTTTTGTCGCTGCACAGCCGTTGCTCGCTATGTTTCGGTCAGTCAGGGCCGTCGCTACGGGATTCGCCTAATCGGTGCCATGCGCTATCGGTTTTTGTATTACATTTACATGTTCCAGATAAGTAATTCTTCATTTTTAATATTTCATTTATACTGCAACTCAACAAAACGGAGACAATTTTCTACTGTTTAAATTTTAATCTCCCGTTTTTCCCGTTTTTGTATCTTCAATTATTCGACTTTTGCTAATTTGGTATTGAGCAAACTTTATTTAAATCTAAATTGAATTATTTAACAATTAATTCAATCTATAATTGTATATTTTGTTGTTAATTTTTAATGAAAACTGCTACCTATAAAAAATCTCTCTTTAGAGCAGAGTTTACCCCCGAACACTAACTTAATTAACAAAAGATTAAAGTATCGAAAAGTAGAAACATTAAGCTTTAAAATGGTTTTCTATTCGTCAATGTGGGTCGAATTTTAACGAAGTTACGAGAATTTGATGGTTATTATTCAAGCACGTGGCGACGATTGTGCAGAACTCATGACAACGGCCCTGATTCACCGATAAAAGCGAGCGAAGCCTACGCGCCGGCAAACAGAATTCGTGCGTTCTAAATTAATATTTTCTGGATCTGTACGAACTAGAAACCGTTCCAACATTTACCGCGGGTGGTTTTCTCTTCAGAAATGTTTGCAGAATCCAATAACGTAGTGTAAAATCGACCTAGGTGAATAACTCTTCATTAAAATACAAAAGTATTTCGTGAAAAGTACTCACGTCGTCAACTTTTTGAACTTCGGTGTTCATTTACAGGCATTCAAAAGAGCAGATAATTCGAAAGGAATATGTCTTCATATTTAGAAAACACTCCTCTAACGTTTAAGACTAAATAGAACTTTCTAGCGTTCGTAGTTTTTAAGTAGTATTACGTTTTCTCTCAAAATCGACCGAATTTACAAAATCGCAAATTTCTCGAAAACTAAGGGTGATGGAGCAATTTCACTTTCGGATTCGTATTTAGGACGAGGAACCCTATAAGAATCACCTAGTGGATATCGCAGAATTTAAAAAAAGTTTAAATTTGTTGGACAGTGTAATATGTCTATAATATTTTTAATATATATAATCTAAAATAATCCATATAAAATAATATGACAAAATGAATTCTTTAGTTTTGTGATTTATATATGTCGCAGGGAAATGATAAAAATAGAGATTTGATCAAATCCCTAAGGTAGATGATCAATTTACGGGAGATGTTAAAATAACAACTGTGTGAGGTCATTTCCCTAAAGAAAGTAAGTGATTTGATCAAATCCCTTGACTGTTTTAGTGAAAAGATGGAATAATATTGTTTAGATATTAAAAGTATTAATGTAGTAAATCATGCGTTATTAAGTGAAGAGTATGTAATACAACAATAGTCGTAGAAACATAAATTATTTATTATGTACATTCCTGAAAAGTATTATTTTTGTTTTTTAAAATATCAGCTTAGGTACCTTTTTTTTTTGCTAATTAGTCTCGAATAAATAATTTATGTTTTTATGAGTATTGTTGCATTACCTATTCTACTTTTAATAACACATGATTTACTAAATAAATACTTTCAATATCTAAACAATATTATTTCATCTTTACACTAAAAAACAATTAAGGGATTTGAACAAATCTCTATTTTTATCATTTCCCTGCGACATATACACAGACTTCTTATTTTTTTAATTGAAGAAAGGAAAAGAAAAGGAGAACGGGTAAAGAAAGTGAATGTATATATTTCATATGATACTAATTTATTAATTACAAACATTTATTCATTCAATTCATGAATTAATACAAATATCAGCAAATTTGTTATGCACACCGCTCATCATCATCTTATGCTTCAATTATCTGTAACACATACAAACCATATTTTAGTTGCAAATTAACGCAGAACTTAAAATAAAAATAGAAATCATCATTTTCATACAAACATTATGTACAGCTCACTTAATTCCTTCCGTTGTACACTCTGTCAGATCGTAGTATATTTTAACTGGCAAATTTCAATATAGCTGTCAAACTTTATCGTATTTCCTGTAATACTTGCACGATTCTTCTTGTGGTATTTTAATAATTACTAACAGATATCCTTCACTTAGACAAAATACTAGAATTTCACAGCGGCAGCTCTTATTTTTGGAGAGCACCAAAATACTGTTGCTTCGTCAGCAAATTATTTGCTTCATGAAACAACCAATTCATCCCTTCGTTTCCTCTTATTGAAATGACTGTCGCTGCTTATATCAATCAAAGTGTGGAAACAGAAAACACACAAGAATTTACAACGATAGTACACATACTTTAAGCGCACACAACTACTTATCAAATAATGGTACACACTATCTACTTTTAATTGTGGATTTTACTTACTCTTTTATTGATGATGTTATATGCTCCTCTTCTTGATGTGAAATATAATAAAATATGTCGCACTGCTAATACTACTATTATAGTTTTACTGCGTGCACACACGTATTACAAGGCAACATTACTGTCTCTTGTGCATTATTTCTTGCAGTATCTGGTGAAATTCTTTTCTTCTGTTTTAATAATCTGCATCCTGCTATTCCTCACTGTAACATATATCTGTCAAACGATACTAACCTATATCTGTAAAACGATATACACAAGTATTTCTTACGCCGGCCGACGAGCCTTGCCGACTGATTCCGAGAGTCGACGAATCGACGAACGGCCTTGTCTCCTATTGGCTAAGTGTTGACGAAAAATCGACTGGAAAAGTATAAGACGGTAATATTTTTGGATGTATCGTGACATGATATTACGATATCGCTGTTGTACGTGTACCGATTTGATTGATTTTGGTTTTATTCGAAAGCTTATGTGCAATTTACATAAGAAAAATGCGTTTAAATTTAGAAAATATTGCAGGCGTGATGAGATATTACTGAAAGAAGTTTCAAGTTAGGTTAGAATGGACCATCTCTCCTGTAAAAGATAGCGGTAGCGCCACGTTATACAGGGTGGCTCTATAATTTTTCATGAACTTGGCGTCGAGACGCTACCGCGTCTCTAGATTTCCATGAAGAGAGTGCATACATTATCAATGATCAATATTGTCGCCCACCTCCCAACAAAAGAATACTCCTGAACGTCCTGTGAATGTCCCTGGAACGTCCCAGTTACATCGCAGGACGTCGTGGCGTGGACATTCTATGTACGTCCCTGGGACGTCCGATGTGGACATTCCCAGAACGTTCTCTGTAACATTGAGATTTAAAAAAAATTAAATTTTAATTTTATATATTTTCTTTTATTTGTTGGTAGATTTTAGTTAACTGTATTTATTTCTACAATCGCAACCTGCTTCCTCACTTACCCATAAACGACTTTGCTGAACTGATTCATATTTTAGGCTTATATAGTGACTCGCATTAATATTCGGATACTTTTTAAAATACAATTCCTTCTTTTGAAATTGGTCTAAATGATTTGAACTTTTTTTTGAAAAGTTAGAAGAATTAATTTACTAGGTAATTCTGAATAGTTCCAAATATTACATACATATCACATCTCATATATACAAAAAATATTGTATTCCTAATATTGAATAAACATTTTGTTTTACATGTTCAAACATATATTCTGTTGCGAATATTAGATAAATATGTGTTTTATCTACGGAAAAAAATATTCTTTTGCGAATATTAAATAATGACTGTATACCCAGATAGCACAGGAACAGGAACGTTTTCTGTACGTCCATGGGACGTCCGGTGCTGGACATTTCCAGAACGTTTTCTGTACGTTCTCTGTACGTCCATGGGACGCTATCTGGGATAATAATATTAATTAATTCATTCATTAATTAATATTAATTTACAATTGTAAATAGTGTATTTTATATTCGGAAAAAAATATTCTGTTCTACATATTGAATAAATATTATATTATAAAGAATATTAATAAATAATATTTATTTTGTTTAAAAAAAAGTATATTTCCCTAAATCTAGAAAGTTCAAAGCGGACATCCCTGGAACGTACAAAATTTAGGTCCCATGGACGTTCGTAGGACATTCCGGGCGGACGTCCCTGGGACGTACAAAATTTACGTCCCATGGACGTCCTAAGGACGTCCGACAACGGACGTCGGACGTTTGGACGTAAACTGGACATAAAATGGACGTCCATGGGACGTCCGGTGGTATCTGGGAATGTTCACTTTGTTATTTAGTCCATCAATTAGGCTTATATTAATAGCTATAGAAAAGAAACAATACTATTGCAATTGTTTACATTGCTCTTTATAATTCCATTCCTGTTCAAATAGTCAACTAATAGGTATTTTATTTACTGTAATGGTCAATTTATGAAACAGTTTTTGAATTTTCAAGAATCACTTCATGTTTTTATGACGCGATCCCTTTTAAAATATTTTTCATTATACAAGTAAAAGAATTTGTCATTATCTTTAGACACTCAGTATGTTTATTCAATGATAATGTAAGAATCTTTTGTTTTTTCTTTATTATAGAACCCCCTACGGGGTTATTAGCAATATTACATGAAAATATACACATTGTAGTTTACATTTGATTACATACTGTCTAGAGAAGTTTACATTTAAGTCTTACATTTAAGTTAATGTAAGAAGTTACTCCTGTCTTTGTTGAAAATTTATTCCACAGATTTGTTATGGAAATCTGTAAACTACTGCGACTCACCTTCGCCTAGGTAAGGTAACTATGCGTGACTACGGTGCGATTCAGCGCCGAACGGAGATGAGTTACGTTTATCTTAATGGTACAAACAGGGATTTTTATTTCATAAGTTGGTATCATCGTTGTAACATAGTACCAAGGAAATTGGTACCATTGGCGTGTGTTTCGCAGATTTATTTTTATGGGAAAAATAAATAAATGACGTGCTGCGTCGTTGTAAAGAAATGTGTTAGTAGATTGTTTTACATATCCGATTCCTGCTAATATATTTGTAATAGAATAGGCAAATATACAAATCTGCTATTAACAGTTTACAATCTATAACATTAGAAGGACTTTAAATTACGTTTTCACACAATACTTTTTAATCATCCTAAAGACATTTCCTCTGTCATCGAGCAACCAGTCGGTCGCCGCTGTGATCCAACAGTCCTTGTTCTTTCTGTGAAGGAAGCTTGCTAAATATGCGGGAGTTCGTGCAAGTAAAGGAAGGCGCGTATTTCCTTCGTAGGTGTGTCCCGATGTCATGGACTCGTAGCACGAGTCCGAAGTAGTGCGAAGTTAGCCTGTTTGCACCGCTGGGTGCACCGCTGGGTGCATCGGATACCCTTTCTATGAAGTCGCATAGGTATTCAGGGGTCACAGAGACACGGGACACGTGTTCGTCGTCGTGAAGCACGTACAAAACTCGAACGAACTTACGACCTCTATCGACGCATACATCATGTTCGCATGCATGTGTGCACCGAGGTTCGCGTCACGCCACGGATCCTACGAAACTGATTCTGGGCGTAGTCCTGGCCATTGTCCCGTGACAGACGCTCGATTGTCCCTATTAATATATAGGAGGGATTCTCTCTGATATCCTCGAGTGCCCTCGTTTCCTGACTTGCCCACGTACGAGACACCTACTTGTAATAACCTCGTCGCGCGTTGACGATCGCTCGTCTCTTCCCTCGGCCTTCTTCCTGTGCGTAACTACATACTACCGGAAAGGTGCAGAGATGTTGAAAGGAAAAAGTTTTGATGATCGTGAAAATAAACGGTTGCTTGCCACGAGCCAAGTATAGCTTGGGCACCGTAGATGCTCTAGTAGCATTTATGGTTGGCCAACGATTTCCAATAGTTGGGAATCAGTTGGGATATAGTTAGTGCTTTTGCCTACAAATGCCCAAATAAGGGCCTACATTAAAAGGATTATGACAATTTTCCTAAAATACCCAATGCTGGGCTAACAATTACTATAGTTGGTTAATTAACAAGAAACTTGCAATAATAATACTACGTCGGACCAACCAAAGCTCGCCAACGCTTAAACGTTGTCCTTAGACGTTGTGGAAATCTTGTTACAAACAAGAACCTGTTGTTATATTCTAAAATGAGTTCTTTCTATTCTTATTTATGAATAATACTCGCTGTTTTCTATCGTTGAGCCATAGTTGGCCCACTGAAGTTTTGTTATGTACAGTATATTGAACTTTATTAATTGATTATTCATCAAATTTGTATACTTTAATTTCAGAAAGCAAAAATGAAAACAAATGAAAAGCTTTGTTGCAGGCAGAACGGCGGGGCGAGTCCTTCGACTCTTGTTTCTTTTAATTTTTAATCAATGTGATGCTGGGCGGGCACCCTTGCCACCAGACAGTTAATTTTTGTTATCCATTACTTTATTATATGTTACGCATTAACATTTACAATAAAGCACAAATAATTATTGAAAATGACGTGCGTGAAGCCAGTCAAAATCAGCGAATTACAAATATAATTCGTAACGCGAGTGTTTTATTTTTCGAGATAAAGGTGAAGTGACTGTTATATGTATATTGTGTGCAGTTGCATGGCGTCTTGCAGTCCGTTTGGTGATCCGTTCTAATGTAAGAGCAGGTAAGTAGTAATATAATATGGAAAGTGAAAGATCCGTTCGTACAACAGTAATGCGTTTTGTTTTATTGCGTTCTATTTAATATACATTTTTAGTTCATGTGAATTTTTGTTCCTAACAACGACGGTTATAAAACAAAAAACTGTTCGACAAAGCCGACGGTAGGAAGCGACGAGACACTAATGCAGTTGAACGCGTGCATTTATCACGATTAGACGTGCTTCGTATATAATATATTTTGCAATGATAACTCCTTGAGTCCTTCACTTTTTCATGTACTTGGCGTAATTTTTTTACTTTTTTGAAGTTTTTTATCGGATCTCACTTCTTTTTACAAATCATTTATTACATAGAATCTATTTTAAATTTATAAAAATAAAATAGATATTTCTGTAAACTCTACATAAGAAGTCTAAATTATTATTTGTTTTTTTAATT
>NC_071980.1:15218139-15319445 GCF_026283585.1 Hylaeus volcanicus
CACTTACCTTGTAATGAAAATGGATAAACATTTTACAACAGTTGCTGCAATTTGTTAACGAATAACCTCCAAGCCTGTGGTTCCCTTCGTTTCTATAAGCTCTGCATAAAAAGTCTAAATTCAAAACACTTTGGTGGTATGAATCTATATTAAAAACAGTTTTCTGCATGAATAAAGGTATCTCGCAATTCAGATTTCGACAACTTACCTTGTAGTCAAGATTGATCAACACTTTACAACACTGGCTGCAATTTGTTATTAAACCCTACATAAAAAGTCTAAATTGAAAACTTTTTACTGATATAAATATAATTAATAATGCAATAGTGTAAAAACTATTGACACTTGGCAGGTTATGAATGATGACATCTGTTTCGACTCTTGACGCTCGATGGTCGACAAGCCATGCCGAACCGAATAATTCCGAAGTTGACGAACGACGCTCGGCTTTTGCTTACCTCCTATTGGGTAAGGGTTGACGACGGGAAAATCATACGAAAAATACCGTTTTTGGCAGATTCATGACATGATATTACGATATCTCAGTTGTACGTGGACCGATTTTATTGATTTTGGTTTTATTCGAAAGGTTATATGCGGTTTACATGAGAAAAATGCCTTTAAATGTAGAAAATATTGCAGGCGTGTTGAGATATTCATGAAAGAAGTTTCAGGTTAGGTTGGAATGGACCGTCTCTCCTGTAAAAATACGTGGTAGCTCCAACGCCAGTATATACGCAGTGACGGATAATTTTTCATGTACTTGGCGCCGAGACGCTACCGCGTCTCTAGATTTTTTCTCTTTTATTTTTACGTAATGTAGAAAGTAATTGAATTTGAAGCAACTCAAGATGGTGACAATGGAAGTGTTGGTGTTGTACGATCGGAGTGGCTTACGTCTGTAAAAAAAGAACGTATGTGGCCTCCATATAAATTAATGGCAAAATTTAATAAAGCTTTACAACGGCGGATAATGCTCGTTAATGAACGTTACACATCCAAAAGTTGAATAAAAGACTAACATTACAAAATTTCAAATAAAATATTTTTCAACTATACAAATTGGTTTTTATTTCAATTTTATTATTCAATTAAGGTATAAATCTCATATGTAAAAGAAATAATCTTCAAAAAACATTTTGAAAGCTGTTTTATTGAAGTGTAGTAGAGCCAAATGTCTGCCTACTGTTGGTTTATTGTATCTAGTCAAGAGTTGGCCCTACGGAAAGAAATTTTCAGTTGGCCCTTTATACTGAAAGTAACGTGGGGCCTACATAGGGTGTGATCGTTGGCTCAGTTGAAGGAAAGGGCGACAATCCTAACCGTTGGCTAACCGATATCACGTCAATGGCCCATAAAAATGCCAACAATGATTGCTATTAGGGTGTCATCTTTCTTCAGCAAAGTCAAAATTGTGTACTCGGATTCATGAAGGCATGGGAAACCTTTCCTAGTTCGGGACCCAAATTATTAAATACAATAATTTAATATTAAGTATTAGGTAGACTGGAAAGTAATGTCGTTTCTTTTACATTAAATTCAAACAAATTTTTAATAAATTTCTATTTTTAAGCAATTATGTAATCGCCTTCGTTATTAGCAGCCTTTTGCCATCAGGTGTGCAAAATTTTCAATGCTAGATTGATAACAATTGATAGGCTGATGAGTGATAAACAAGTATTTAACATTGCAAAAACGACATTACTTTCCAGTTCACCTAATTAATTAAAACAAGTTGCTACTTCATGCATTTATAATATAATGCTTTACTAAAGGCTTCATGTAAATTTTATAATATTGTGTAATGAGCAATACAACAATTCAGTGTGAAGATTGAATATGTACTTGAACTACGAGACTACATTTTTTCGAAGGTTTCCTCTGTTATTTTTATACAAATTTTTCGCCTAAAATAAAAATAATTTTACTTGATAAGATGGGTAATTTGTACATTACGATATGACGTCAGCTTAATATGAATTAGTAGCACACAAGTCAAGAGGATGAGAGATAAATTTATGTAACCAAATTATATATTGATGAAACAGTGGAAACATTACCAGACTTCATATAATTTGCCTAAATTTTTTAATTAACAAATATGTTAACCTTTAATTTTCTCGAAACAAGAGAAAATGGAATTATACCACTTTCAAAATAAACGGTCCACTGATTCAATGGATCTTTATTCAAAAAAACAAATTTGGAAAATTTGAGTAACAAAGAGGAGGCTGGTTACTTCGAACATTATACTTCTGATAAGTGTCTAGATCTTAGTGGTTATATAGCAATTAAGGATGCACAACAGTGTAATATTTAGAATAATATCGGCTTTAATTTTATTTCTCAAGAGATACACATTTTAAGAATGTTGTGTTAAAATTTGAGAAAGAAATCTTTAGAACTGGTAGAATTATAACCTTGAGTGTGGAGTAGTGTTAAGAAGTCATTCTAACACTGCCTAGTTTGACGAAATCAAAATGTCGATTCTTTTTAACCGACTTCAAAAAGGAGAAGGCTACTCAATTCGACATGTATATATATATTTTTCTTTTCTTTTTATGTTTCTTCGCCGCTTATATCGAGATGGCTTGATCAATCGTGATGAAACATCTTGCATCTGGTAGAACATCACTGCCACTTGGTCCCATCAAAAAAATATTTGACCTTGTTTTATTTTTTACCACTGTATATCACTTTTATCGCAAAAAGAGTACTAGATATGTATTTCACGTATGATCGGTCTGAAATCGATGAAATCAATGGTAACCGTTACATTTTGCTGTCGGGCAGGTTTTCGAAATGATCTCATTTGCAAAAATTTATCTATTTTTTTATTGTTTATAATTATTGTTATTGCAAAATTAATATTTTTTGATGTAACTCAGCAAGAATTTAATCGATCGAGATGGAGCCTTCCGCATTTAGTGACAGATGATTCATGATGTCCGAATTTGCAAAAATTTACGGACTTTCTATTAAATCTTTATAACTATTATTATTACAAAATTAATACTTTTGATGTAATTTGGCAAGGAATTTACCGATCGCGAGGAATCCTTTCACACTTAGTTGCACATGTATTCCTAATGATCCCATTTGCAACAATATACTTATCGTTCATAATTATTATTATTGCATGAAAGCTATTGGTTATATATTGCCACTAAAAGGTGTGAAATGAAACAATTTGTGGAAAAAAAATATAACCGTCTTCGAAAACATTAAAACTGTACTAAAAAGAATGAAATAATTTCTAGTTAATTTATATGAATACTCACCAGCTTTAAATATAACTACTTAAAAGAATGAAAAAATACAGTGAAAAATATGAAATAATTTCTATTTAAACTGCATTATTACTCACCAGCTCTTGACAAATTTGGTTAAATTATTAAATGCAGCATATTAAATACAATGCAACCTTTTAGAAGGTGGAGCAAAATAAAAATTTTTAATTCTGACTTAAGTTACTTTTTGGTGGTAGCGGAAATATTGAATGCTGTTAATGTATACATGTATACTGTCTACGTGGAAATACTGTCTGAGAGGATTTGATGTATTTGTTTTGGGGTGGAGGGGCATTATTGTATACAGTTAATATATTTACTATCTATACGGAAATACTGTCTGAGAGGGTTTGATGTATTTGTTTTGATGAAGGCCGGGGGGGGGGGCAATATTGCATACAGTTAATGTATCTACTATCTACACAGAAATATTGTCTGAGAGGGTTTGATGCATTTGTTGTGGCAGGATGGGGGGAGGGGGGAATATTGCATACAGTTAATGTATATACTATCTCGACGAAAATACTGTCTGAGTAGGTTTGGGGTATTTTTTTGTTGGGAGGTGGGTGACAATATTGATCATTAATAATGTATGTACTCTCTCTGTGGAAATACATATTGTCTGAGTAGATTTGGAATAGTATTTAGTGGGGGCGACGATATTGAATCATGTTAATGTATATGATGTCTCTACTTTAGAAGTTATAGTATTTCATTCTCTTCTTGTTAAATTACACGCAACGTTAACCGATAA
The DNA here is from genome assembly GCF_026283585.1 of Hylaeus volcanicus. Lineage (NCBI taxonomy): Eukaryota > Metazoa > Arthropoda > Insecta > Hymenoptera > Colletidae > Hylaeus > Hylaeus volcanicus. Next base: position 15,222,184 of record NC_071980.1, read on the forward strand.
TAGTTTTATACACAAATATACCCATAAGTTTCCATCGAATCGTAAAGCATGTCTTGAATAATTGTTGGTAGTACTGATCACCCACGAGAGTTAGTTTTAGTTTTCTTTTGTTTTAGTAGGTTGGTAGATCTCAGATAAGTTTTATGTTCGACGATCTCATATGTATTATTTTTCTTTATTAACTCTAATAAATATAGTTATATAATAAGAATTAATTCATCCTGAAACTCTCCATCAGTAATACACTATGGTTAATTCTTGTTTCGAAGGTCGGTTGGATAACACTAACTTGAAATCCGCTGGATCGTTGAAAGCCATTATATGCGCGTAGTATATTATAATGCAGCGTTACATGCTCATGTTATTTGGCCACCATATCACGAGACGGTGGGGGATATAGCGAACCTGGCGCGTTCTATACGAACGCCTACGTTTTACTCCGTAACAAAGAGAAGCGCGTTTTTATCTTCGTCCACCCACGTCGCAGCATAAAAATATTTGCGCAGGTGGCAGCGAGCGCAATGCGATCCATTTCTGCGGATTTCACCAGATTTCCCTTTCATTCTTAAATATCGCCCCTTTATCCACCAATAAACCACTACGCCACTGCTCCACCACTTTCTACTAACTTAAGGCGGGAGTTTGGTCCAGCTAATGTATTTTTCTAATGCATATAATTTCCAGATATAATTAATTTTTGTTATTGAAACTTTTTTTACATATAAAGGGACGTTCAAAGAAGAAAATTTTACAGTGTAGATTTAATTTGAATATATACATATATAGATATAGTAGTCGCAAGGAAAGGATTCGGTCAAAACGGTGGGATACGTGAAGCCTTGAGAAAACATCTGATAGGTAAAATCAGAAAATTTTTTTCTTTAGTAAGTACGTAAAATACGAACCTCAATTTGCAAAAAAAAAATTTAATTGCAAAAATAGCGGCAAAAAACATGAAAATGAACGATACATTACGGCCGTTATGGTATAATAATAATTCATTAAGAGTCGAGGTTCATAAGCATATAAAAATAAAACTTCATATATTTATTTTATTAGTAAATTTTAGGGGAAGAAATAATTAACCAATATTCCTACATATTTCTAGAGTAGAATTTGCGTAAATTAAAGTTTTATATTTTGAATGTTAACCTCTTATGTATTTCTTTTCTTATTAATTTTAAATTGGTTTCTGTATGAATACTTCTTACACTGACTGTATGTAAACATTCAAATTAAATCTACACTGTCAAATTTTCTTCTTTGAACATCCCATTATATGTAAAAAAATTTCAATAACAAAAATTAATTATATCTGGAAATTATATGCATTAAAAAAATACATTAACTGGACCAGACTCCCCCCTTAACTAGTAGAATTTATAACAATTAACTAGACAAAATAATAGTTGTATAGTACAATTTTGATTATCCAATAGAGTGTGTTACACGAATCTCTGTTTCTGTCTCTGTCTCTGTCTTTATCTCTGTCTCTGTATGTTAGGTTATATCCTTCTTTAATTCATTCTCTGATTCGCATGCTCATCCTGGACTCCTCGGACGGGTGGCTTGTACCGCTTGTTTCAAATAAATTCACTAAAAATACTTAGCCTTCATCCTAAAAAACAAAAAAGAATTCCGTGCTTAATGAACAGAGTGGGAAAGTCATCAAGACACGATTACCTCTAAAACCAGCGTAACGTTCGAAAGAGCACCTGTTTATCGTGCGTGGGCAGTTGGAAGGATGAGCACGGTTTGCACCATCGAAGACGACGAAGTCGTAACCCCGAAGAGGCGACCGCGCCCATATCGAGCGACAGCCCGTTAAGCCCACTCTGGACTCCATCCAGATATCATCAGAAATGCTAAACAGAAGGGCGACTTCCCTCGCTCGTTCCCCTCACCGATACCACTTCATTTTCATACAACGAGATACCTTTGGCAACAATGTTGCAGCGATTCGCAAGGCAATGAGAATCTGGCATCGAAACTGGTTAATTCCGTGGTTGGTACTACAATAATTGAGTCTTCTGAGTGTGAACCGTATTTTCTAGATAAGATTCACCGACGTTTCGCCAGCATTACTGCTAGCTTTTTCAAAAATCAAACGATACATTGATATCTCAGAATTAGTATTATCAATATCAGTGTGCCACTTTAACTCTAGCTGGAATACTGGCGATAAGTCGAGGTATCTTATTCAGAAATGACTTACACCCGAAACGCTCAATTCGTATAAAAAATGAAGAACCAGGCATGAAAACTTTAAGTACCTTATGTAATTCCAATTCTCTGCGAATATATATCTTATTCGAGTGATACGAAATTCTTGTTGCGGAGGATAAAATCTCGTAATACGAAACACAGATACGAAGAGAAAAATAAAATATGCTGATTCGAAGCGTATCGACGATACGACTTTCGATAAAGGATTACGTCCTTAGTGGAAGGACCTCGATGCCCAATTTGAATTTATAAGCAGCTGCGTGTGGGCTATCGGTGTCTCTACCGGTGTATTGAAAATCGTAAATTGTGCGAAAGGTACCAAAGAGAAGGTCATACGAAGAACGTTTAATCCATAAAGCAGTATTTAAAATTTGTTTACTTCAGATCCTTTTTCAGAAAACGAAACTATTAGCGGCTACAGAAATTATAAAATTTATAGATGCTACAAATTCAATCATCGGCATCGTACAGAACATCAGAAAGATTTTTAATTATAATTTTTTATTTTACGAATAACTATAATAAACAGGTAATTCGTTTGTATCCTATTAAAAAAATGTTAATGCTATTTTCCAAACAGCTGGAATGTGTATGTACACCTCCGCTCAGAAGTATGTGGGCACTCTCTTAATAGAAATAAATATTTAACAAAAGTTGCGAATCTATTAATATCAATTATATCATTTATGTTTCGTAATATTTCGCCATAAATGTTTTTAATATATTGAACATTCTTTCTGAACTTTTCTATCTAATCAATCCCATAGTTCCACTATAAAATTGAATATTGCACTCAAAACATTTAATATTATTAAATGTTGTTAAAGACACATCCAGTATAGAATTTAGCAACAAAAGTTGTATAATGATAATTTACGGTGTACATTAATTATTCATTGAAGTGTTCACATACAGTGACGATCAAAAGTTTCGGGCCAGGCAGATTTTTTGTCATATTTTGATTTTAGGAGGAATGAGCAAAATATCGAATTTAACTTTGAATAAAATAATATACTTTATTGTAAATAACTGTTGGTAATGATTAAAAAAAAAAAACATAATGCACTTTATTTAACAAAAAGCGAAAGATGCTTGATCATAAATATCGGGCCAGGCACTTCAAGTCTCTCCAAATCACAGAAATCAATTGAATCACTGGAAAAGACTTAAAGAAACAACAGCAATGTTTAATATTTGGTAGCCATGCTCTTAGAAATAATGACTGCTGCGCAACGACGAGACATTGACTGGATTTAAGAATGATTGTGTCTCGAAGGATTACATTACTGTTGTTTTTTAAAGTTTTTTCCAATGATTCAATTGATTTCTGTGATTTGGAGAGACTTGAAGTACCTGGCACATCATTTATGATCAAGCATCTTTTGCTTTTTGTTAAATAAAGTGCATTATGTTTTTTTTTTTTTTAATCATTACCAACAGTTATTTACAATAAAGTAGTATGTTTTATTGTGTACAAATTGTATGTCAATATTTAAAAAATAAACGAGCATACTAAACTAATTATTATGCTTCAAATTGAGTGTACGGTCGAAAGTTACTATTTTAACCCTAGATGGTCACAGTGAACTGCAAATAAGGTTAGATTCTAATTTTGCACTTTAATACATTTATATAGATTATAAAATTATTAATTTTTCAAATAGTTTCTATTTTGCACTGTATTTATTACAGAAATACCCGTATATAATACCCGTAAATAATTCATTGTTTATAAGTGTTAGGAAATATATCGACATCGGCTGATGTCGATTGTTTATTGTTTCTTATGTGTTCCATGCGTACGATCGCGCCAATAGCTGAAGTTCATTAATATATGTTAAAGTAATGCTTCGCTAACACCTTATAGTTAACCGTTCTTACACAATCCATATTTTGGCGCCAATGCTAATGGCGGCGATATCGACCATATCGACGGTATCGATATCGTGCAACTATGTTTGCATAGGAAGCTAAGCGTTCTTCTGTATAATACTCTTGCATTATTATATCTCTCTTATATTCAGCATTAAACATATTAAAAGTGAAAAATTATAATCAGAGCAATCTATGATAAATATTCATTTGTATCACCGATCCATCATTTCCTTCCAATAATATATATCTTTAATTGAATAAATATTTACTTTACATAGTGCTAAACGCCCGTGAACAGTTCTTTTATACATAAACCATATAACCAAACTGATAATAAGAAAGCAGTTATTTTACTTTAATTTCACAAAGTTAAGTTCGAAACTGGTCCTACCAATACCCCAACTTGAAAATTAAATTATTCAGTTAGAAAAAATTCTAAATGTTGTCCTGTTATCGACCCTTTTAGATGTATACGTCTCCCGAAACTCCGTGCAAAATCGCATTCAAAGCACAGTGCAATTAACACTTTATTTACTGGGAGTCTATTTATAGGCTTTTTAATTGCAGTATTTGGTTATTCGAATTTATTTACTGTGTCGATGGTTGTCTACTTACAATGTTCAGTTCTTGGAAACAGACTTCGCTTTCAACGTACCCAGTAACAGTACGGAGGAATTATTGTCAGTTATTTCTACATATGCTACTGTAGAAAATTCTTTTTTTAATTAAAGACTGTTTCTAAATAGCCCGGTAGATAAAGTATTAAGCGACAAGATTAAACGATGACACGGCATCATCGTTGCATTTTCCAGCCCCGGAGCACGTCAAGCAATGATATACTTATAGGCCAATCAATAAAGCATTTTTTTTTTTTAGAGAATTTTTGAAAAAACGCCGAATTTTCCGGTTTTCCGGACTTTTCTCCGTTCCTCATGATCCGATCGAGACGTTCGAGGTCTCATTCTGTAGGTATTCTCATCACCTACATTTTATCTCATTGGAGCATTGATATTGCTGCATTAGTTTAAAATTTATAAGCAAAAACCGACAAAAATCACGATTTTTTTAGCATTAAATTGTAAATAACAAGAAAACGAAACATACGCATCCCCTTTTATGTAACTGCACAGTCGGTTTGCTGTTACTATTTTTGTCACAAAAACGCTGTTTTAATTCTCTACCAATTGGCCTATTATTCAAATCCCGTTCCACCGCCACGTTCGGGCTTGCCGACGTGTATAATATCTACGATTGCCAGCCGTGAATAGCAGCGCGCGAGAGGCTGCAGCGCAGGGCACAGCCACGTTCTGTAGAATGATCGAACGAGTCAGATAAGGACGGGACTCTCGCGGGGATCAATCGTTAATTTCTACGGAATTCCACGTGCTGACAATACGGGGAATACAGGTGGACGGTAGATGAGAGATAACAGAGCGTGGCCGGCTTGCACGAGCTCCTGACGACGTGAACGACGACACGACTCGAAACGAGGAACAAACGAGAGCATCTTGACTGCTCTTCCGAAGCGAAACGAAACGAGGCAACTTGGACACACGTGGTGCGCCTGGGATCCCTTTCCTCCTCTCCATCGTATCGTTCCGCCAGTCCACCTCTCGCCACTTCGGTTCATCCTCCTTTCATCCTTTCTTTTATCCTTCATTCTTTTCTTCTTTGCGCCCTGTTCTTCCGTTTGAATCCACGGCACCCCGGTCCCTCGGACCGAGTCTGGCTAGGTCGATCGTGGCATACGGGACAAGACGCGAACTCTACGAGTCCAAGACGTGATACCTCGATTCTTGGAATGAGTGGAAGAGTCCGCTGCACCCGTTGCAACCGGCGCCGCTGAACTCTCGGCCGCCTTGTGCACCTATGCAACGCGGCCGTGTGTGTATGTCCAGCTCGTGCTGCGCATCGTGCTGAACACGAGGAATAATTTGTGGACAGGGCACGACGACGATTGGAACATTTACTCCGCACGCTATGCCTGGTGTACCTTATACATGATGGGATCTCCGAGCCGACGCGGTTCTGGCCACCGGTTGGGTGTCAAGGCAGCTCGGTTCAGACGCGTTGCGTTCGTGATGGAAACATTATTCCGGAGCTATCCGCGCGGACCGCTTCGTTACTTCCTCGCATAATGTATTACATATGTTTACCAACGATAAGTAGGCTCACGATGTTCCCGAGAAACGTTCTTGGAACACCTCGGCGAAATTGTAAATTGAGTCCTCCGTGAACAGGGGGTGAATAAAATAATTAGAATACCGGTGGATATAGTGTGACATACTTATCCTCTTTGTACTTGAAATTCCAGCGAACAGCTATTGTAAACTTTATATTACGGTACGGTATGCGAAGAACACAAGAACACTGCGTATCTTCGTTCTTCTCTTCAAGAATAGTTCATTATCATTGAAAAATAGAAGATCCCCATAAAAAAACTACAAGAAAGTAGAAAAAGATGTGAAATCGAAATGAGCTGCCAGATGATTTGCCTAGATTTCCGCGGCCTGGAAGTCAAATAGCTTGACGTGGGCAGGCAAGGCATTCTTAGATCATCAATACCCATACTTTTTCTCTCACAGACTTTCAGATAATTTGTCAATTTAAAACTCTGACAACATTATGAGTACACTTTCATTGTATTGGGTTTTAAAATATTTCTAAGGTCATTCATCGACGCCAATACCTTTACTCTCGCAAGCTTTCAGATAATCTGTCAGTTTAAAACTCTGACAATATGAGTACACTTTCACTATCTTGCGTTTTATAAAATAATTTTTTGGAAAAAATTTAACCGACTTCAAAAAAGGTACAGTGGAAAGTATGAAATAACTTCTAGTTAATTTATATGAATACGCACTAGCTCTAAATATAATTGCTTAAAAGTATGGGAAAATTATATCTAGAGCTAGTGCGTATTCATATAAATTAACTAGAAATTATTTCATACTTTTCACTGTACCTTTTTTGAAGTCGGCTAAATTTTTTTCCAAAAAATTATTTTATTTCACTCTTTTTAGTGGCAATCTATAACCAATAGGTTTCATGCAATGACAATAGTTATGAGCAATATACAGGATGACCCAAAAACGTTGGAGGTCCTTGAAAAGGGTTGTTCCGCGGGTGGGGGGGGGGGGGGGGGGGTTGAAACCATTTTTCTTAGCGAAAATGTTGCTGGAGGCTTCGTTAAGGAGATATTCCAGAAACAGAAACTCCCGACCAATCAGAGTACGAGTATGCCGGAGGAGCGCCCGCGGGCCTATGGTACCGGCATACTCGCGCTCTGATTGGTCGGGGGTTTCTGTCAGTATCTCCTTAACGAAGCCTCGAACAACATTTTCGTTAAGAAAAAATTGTTTCAAACCACCCTCCACCCCCAAACACCCCATTCAAGGACATTCAAATTTTTTTGGACACCCTGTATAATTGCAAACGGGATTATCAGGAATACATGTGCAACTACATGTGAAAGGACTGATTGCGTTTGGTAAATTTCTTGTCGAGCTACACCACAGCATAGCAATTTTGCACCAACACTGATTCTAAACAATGAAAGGGTCCATAAATTTTTGCAAATGGGAACATCATGAATTCATCTATTATGAAATGCGGAAAGTTCCATCGCGCTCGGTAATTTCCTCACCGAGTTACATCATATAATAGGAATTTTGCGATAACAATAGTTATAAACAATACAGAAATTCATAAATTTTTGCATCTGTGATCATTACGAAAACCTCTCCGGCAGCAAAATGTAAGGGGTTTTATCGATTTCAGGCCAAACATACGTGAAATAGTACGCTTTTTGCGATAAAATGTAATATAAAGTGGTAAAAAATAAGACAAGGACAAATGTTTTGTTATGGGACCAAATGGTAACTGTTCTTCCAGATGCAAGAAGTTTCAATCTGATTGGTGAATCCGTCTCGGAGTAAGAAACAAGACAAAATTTTTGTTTTAAAAAAAAAAACGGGTAAAAAATGACAAATCACAAAATGTTTCTTTTACGCGACCAACTGGAAGAAATATTCGACAAGATGCAAGAGGTTTCACTCCGATTCATTAAGCCATCTCGACGTATTCGGCAAGCATACCTAAAAATCACGGATTTTTGGTAAAAAAAGCGGGTAAAATATGACAAATCGCAAAAAGTCGTAATAATGGGACCACCGGGGGGGGGGGGGGGGCATGCTCTACAAGATGCAACAGGATTCATTCCGATTGGTCAAGCCATCTCGGCGTAATCGGTGAACAGACAATAAAAAAAAAAAAAGCTGTCGAATTGAGTAACCTCCTCCTTTTCGAAGTCGGTTAAAAATAATTCTTATTCATCGACACCTTGACCTTGCCTGGCCACGCCAAGCTATTTGACTTCCAGGCTGTGGAAATTTAGGCAAATTATCTGGCAGCTCATTTCGATTTCACATCTTTTTCTACTTTCTTGTAGTTTTTTTATGGGAATCTTCTATTTTTCAATGATAAGTCCTTGAGTTCTCCACTTTTTCATGTACTTGGCGTAATTTTTTTTACTTTTTTGAAGTTTTTTATCGGATCTCACTTCTTTTTAAAAATCATTTATTATATAGAATCTATTCAAAATTTATAAAAATAAAATAGATATTTCTGTAAACTCCACATAAGAAGTCTAAATTATTATTTGTTTTTTTAATTGGATAGAGTAAAATAAAGGGAGAGGAGATAACAAAAGCGAATATACATATACAGTACGTCCCACGAAATCCTGGACAGCCGATTATTTCGTAACCTATTAAACATACAAAAAAAGTTTCTGATATGAAATTGAATGGCAAGAAGGGGCCGATTTATTGGCTGAAACAATTTTTTTTTTATCATTATTGTTTACAGAGATATGAAAGTTACGTTTGGTTTTCCAATGGGATTATACCATTTTTGTTTGATGAATAGATAGTACGTTTCAAGACGAATCCAGCAAGCTTAATGTAAACACCCTTTTACAAATAGTTTTTAAGACATTACGCGTAAAAGTTTACTGATTTTCAGTACAAGAAAATCTGCGAGACCAGGAAGCACAGTAGGGGGTCTCGACTCCGCGACCGCACTTAAAATGCTACGGGCTAAACCGTGCCTCTTAAAATCGATACGAAGAGACTGCGGTAGGAACGGCAGGCCTAAATTCTACATAATAGTTTTGTTCACATTGTTAACGCGTGTCGCAACGTTCCAACAGATACTCATGTAAAAGTAGAAAAACAATTTCTAAACGAATACAAAATTATATACTAAATGATGGAGGGCACGTGGAAGGGATTCCAAAATAAAATATTATTTTTATTTCAAATTAATTTATATTTTCATATTTTTTTCTCCTAAAAATCCTTTAGCTTTATCCGTTAGCTTTATTTCATTACTAAAACATGGGCGACATTTTTCTACATGCCGTAAAGGTAACGGTTGTGAAAAAAACTATTATGTAGAATTTAGGCCTGTAGTTCCTACCGCAGCCTCTTCGTATCGGTTTCAAGAGGTACAGTTTAACCCGTAGCATTTTAAGTGCGGTCGAGAGTCGAGACCCCCTACTGTGTTTCCTGGTCTCGCAGATTTTCTTGTACCGAAAATCAGTAAACTTTTACGCGTAATATCTTAAAAACTATTTGTAAAAGGGTGTTTACATTAAGCTTCCTGAATTCGTCTTGAAACGTACTATCTATTCATCAAACAAAAAGTATATAATCCTATTTGAAAAACCAAACGTAACTTTCATATCTTTATAAACAGTAATTATAAAAAAGAATTGTTACAGCCAATAAATCGGTCCCCTCTTGCCATTCAATTTCATATCAGAAACTTTTTTTGTATCTTTAATAGGTGACGAAATAATCGGCTGTCCAGGATTTCGTGGGACATACTGTATATATTTCATATAATTTATTAATTATAAACACTTATTCGTTCAATTTATAAATAATTATATATGCCTGCAATTTTTTTTCTTGCTGCAAGAAATTTTAATGTTAATGATGAAATGAGAAAATGACTACATTTTTATAAGCTCTACATATAATTAAAAACATTTTAGTGGTATGGATCATTTCTGTATGAATGAAGGTACCTGATAATTCAGATTTTGACCACTTACCTTGTAATGAAAATGGATAAACATTTTACAACAGTTGCTGCAATTTGTTAACGAATAACCTCCAAGCCTGTGGTTCCCTTCGTTTCTATAAGCTCTGCATAAAAAGTCTAAATTCAAAACACTTTGGTGGTATGAATCTATATTAAAAACAGTTTTCTGCATGAATAAAGGTATCTCGCAATTCAGATTTCGACAACTTACCTTGTAGTCAAGATTGATCAACACTTTACAACACTGGCTGCAATTTGTTATTAAACCCTACATAAAAAGTCTAAATTGAAAACTTTTTACTGATATAAATATAATTAATAATGCAATAGTGTAAAAACTATTGACACTTGGCAGGTTATGAATGATGACATCTGTTTCGACTCTTGACGCTCGATGGTCGACAAGCCATGCCGAACCGAATAATTCCGAAGTTGACGAACGACGCTCGGCTTTTGCTTACCTCCTATTGGGTAAGGGTTGACGACGGGAAAATCATACGAAAAATACCGTTTTTGGCAGATTCATGACATGATATTACGATATCTCAGTTGTACGTGGACCGATTTTATTGATTTTGGTTTTATTCGAAAGGTTATATGCGGTTTACATGAGAAAAATGCCTTTAAATGTAGAAAATATTGCAGGCGTGTTGAGATATTCATGAAAGAAGTTTCAGGTTAGGTTGGAATGGACCGTCTCTCCTGTAAAAATACGTGGTAGCTCCAACGCCAGTATATACGCAGTGACGGATAATTTTTCATGTACTTGGCGCCGAGACGCTACCGCGTCTCTAGATTTTTTCTCTTTTATTTTTACGTAATGTAGAAAGTAATTGAATTTGAAGCAACTCAAGATGGTGACAATGGAAGTGTTGGTGTTGTACGATCGGAGTGGCTTACGTCTGTAAAAAAAGAACGTATGTGGCCTCCATATAAATTAATGGCAAAATTTAATAAAGCTTTACAACGGCGGATAATGCTCGTTAATGAACGTTACACATCCAAAAGTTGAATAAAAGACTAACATTACAAAATTTCAAATAAAATATTTTTCAACTATACAAATTGGTTTTTATTTCAATTTTATTATTCAATTAAGGTATAAATCTCATATGTAAAAGAAATAATCTTCAAAAAACATTTTGAAAGCTGTTTTATTGAAGTGTAGTAGAGCCAAATGTCTGCCTACTGTTGGTTTATTGTATCTAGTCAAGAGTTGGCCCTACGGAAAGAAATTTTCAGTTGGCCCTTTATACTGAAAGTAACGTGGGGCCTACATAGGGTGTGATCGTTGGCTCAGTTGAAGGAAAGGGCGACAATCCTAACCGTTGGCTAACCGATATCACGTCAATGGCCCATAAAAATGCCAACAAAGAACCGTGTTCTTGTATGCCAGTGAAATTCTTACGTTTTTTTGTTGTTGCCACACTAATCAATTATGAGTGCATGTAAATCTTATTTTAACACGTTATCAGCTAGAATGTTCAAATATACACTAGAAATTATTTAACTATCCAGGGAAATGATAGACGTCTATCTATCTATGTTCTTTTCTTCTGAGTGTTTCGGCCGGACTGGTTTTGTAGATGTCTTTCCTGATTCTGTGTATTAGAGTTTGTCGAAAGGTTTTCTATACAGTGTTCCATTTATCTTGAATGGTCTTTGATATAACTTTTGCTATCTCCCTGTAGTGGTGGATTCTTTTTATTTTTTTTCAAATCGCATTCCTCTTGGTCTAATAGTAATTGTGTAATATATTTTTATTTATATAAAATGTAGCATACTTCGTGATTGGACTTTTAGATTCTTAAGATTAATGGTAACATTGAGTCAGTGAAGTTAGTGATTGAGTTGTTGTTGGATGGGCCTTTGTTGATTTAGTTATTTCCTTACTTCTTCGTACTTTTTGCATTCGATCAAAACTTCTTCGATCATTAAGGTTGTTCTTTTCTGTTAAATTAGTTAGCTGGTTTTCTTCGACGAAATTTTTTGTTAGATTATGGGTGGAAGCAAGAAATAAAATAAGAATATAGTTTTATATTAAATGATATTTTATTTATCACTTTATTAACAAAACGATTACTAACTGCGACTATAAAGGTACTTTATTAATATTAATAGAATGTTTTTCTATAGATAGTGTTTTATGCTACGTCTTTCCTCATCGAGGGCCGAACAGCGGATGAGTCTCTTGTCCGTCCAGGTCCTCGCCCATTCCGCTTTTGTTTATAAGGCTGGCGCCTTATCGCTCAGCCTTTTGGTAATGTGGCCGGCCGCCGAGTTGCTTATATAGCGTCCGCGGCTTCTTCTGTCGAACTTTTGTTACAACTTAGAGGCTCAGGGAGGTAGTCGCGTTCACCATCGAGATTGTCTCTTAACTGACACCCTAACCGTCGAACTCAAGTTTTCGGAACGGGTGTTTACAGTGAGTGTAGAAAGTATTCGTACACCGATCAATTTCCAAAAAAACTATGTTGAAATTGTAATTTATTAACTTTTTTTTTTAGAAATAATAATATTCTACATATTCTTGGAAATCTCTAGAATAGATACAATACGAAAACATTAGGTATTTTGTATAAGTGAGAAATCAACAAGAAAAAACAATAAATCGATAGAAATACAGAAGCAATAAGTATTCGTACAAGTCTTAAATTTTTAAAACTCCATTAAAAAAAAAACGAAATTTACATTAATTTATAAATAATTAATACTTCGTGGGATTTTCTTTGATTTTATAATTACTGCAACTCTTCTAGGCATTAGATTAACTATCATAAATGTCGATGTTATTCAGGGTAGGATCTTCTTTCATTCCTTTATTACAGCATTTTTTAATTCTTTTTTATTGGAAATTTAATAGTTTATAATTCCCACAAAGCAATAAACTGATGTGCTTATGTTACAGATTCTACTGTAAATTGTTCGTCATAAGAACCGTGCGAATACTTATTGCTTCTATATTTCTACCGATTTTTCGTATTTTCTTGTTAATTTCGCAAATTATATAACATAGTAATTGTTGTTCGAACTATATTCTAATATGTAGAATATCATTGATTATAAAAAAAGGAGTAAATAAACTACAATTTCACGCAAAAGTTTTTTGGGAAATTGATCGATGTACGAATACTTTCTACACCCACTGTATATTAACAGACTTATCGTCCCGCACTTCTAAGAACTAAAGAGCCGCGAGGACTTCAAAGATGAAATGCCAGATTCATTTTTGTTATCGGACTAAATACAATATTTAGATCCAATTAATTCAACATTTTTTATTATTACTTACAACTTGAGGTTATATTTATTTTTCCAATAATTTTCCATTCTTGTACAGACGAAGTTTGAAAATATCGATTCTCCCAAAGCTGACGTACGCGCGATCCCTTTCGGGATCGGTGGAGCGATCTGGACAGGATCATTATGTATCCAGATACGTGACATGTATCGGCGTTCAGGTGAAATCCATGGGTCCGCTTTTCTTTGTAGCCGACGTGTCACATACGTCGTCCATGCAGGACGGCTATCGACAGCCGATGGCGTCGATTTAATTTCTGCGATTTATCGGCCGTTTCCACCAACGCGAAACAACCTGTCCCATTTGCTGCTCAGCTACAGCCCACGGGGCAATAATTCCGACACCTTGAAGTAATACGTATTCCACAAGGCGAGCCGCACCACGTGCGTGTCTGCTCTCGCATCCTCTCTCTTTCCGCCTTTCGTTTCTCTTACTATCTCATTCGCTCCACCTTCCTTGCGCTATAAACAGGGTCTATCTGTTCACTCATGCCATTTTTTATTTCCGATATTTCCGGTAGTGAAACTAAAAAACGTTTTAAACAAAAGTTTATCAGTTCTTGATAAGCTACACGTTCGCATACTTTTAAATATGAAAAAATGCTTTTTACTTAAAAACGTAAAGGTCGCATTGACTTTTTTAAATAACACCATTCTTTTTTCTATCGCATCACGTAGCTGATATTAAAATACGTTTGCATATATAATAATAATATGACCTTGAAATGATATTTTACTCGAAAAATGAAACTGAAACGTAAAGTTGATGTTTATCGAAAATCATAGACTTCTGCGACAACCTGTGAATCTAAACAAATATGTATATTACCTCACTACGAGTGACTTCTAAGAAATGGAAAGCTTGATCATATCCAGTCATTCAATTTCTAAATTGATCTAAATTATCTTTGTAATATTACAGTAGATGTTCGAAATGGTGGCCTTATTAATAAATAATCAGAGACTTTTTTTATCCTTTCAAATGTCTCAGGATTAATGACAGCACAAGCACGAACTATTCTATTCTTATGCCTCTGGTGTTGCAGATCATTCATAATAAACAACTTCTTTGAAATTTCCTTAAAAACAAATGCCTTTTTTTTATATTTACTGAAGTCTATGATTTCCGATAGATATCAATTTTATGTCGCAGTTCAATTTTTCGAGTACGATATCATTCCAGGGTCAAATTTTTATACATATCTGATTGTAGTTTAATGTTAGGTACATAATACGATAGGAAAAAATATGTATTTATAAATGAAAAAACATCGTTCACTTCATACCATCGAATTACCATTTAGACAATCTGTGCTTTATAAAACTTATTGAAAGGTAAACATTTCGATAACGACAATATCAAATCGTACTTGATTGAGTTTTTTGCCGATAGAAACGGTTTTATGAACTTGGAATTATGATACTGCTTGAAAGATAGTAAAAGGTCATTGATAAAAATGGGCAATACATTACTGAATAAAAATATTTAATTTAATCCAAAACTTACATTTAAGATTCTTAATAATTTACCGGCGAACATTTTTGAACTTAACTTACGTTTACTTAGAAACTATTAATGTGTGGAAAACTATCGGAATTACGTAACAATTCTACATTTTTTATTATCATTAAGTAGTTAATATTTACTTAATAGAAAAAAAACTTCAACACTGATATCAATTCTCTGTCTACATCAATACTTGTCGTTTTGTTACTGTTATTATCACAATCAAAGAAACAATTTGTATGTATATTATAATTTTCTTTCCTACGCTTCAAGTATGTATTTAAACTACTTACATTTTTTAATTATTCCACCAAAATATGTAAGAAAAGATCTATATTTACAATGGTCGTTCATATTTTACTACTTTTCTCTCCTTACGTACGTCAAATAAGCATGTTAGTTCTGCAATAATCAGTTGAAACCACGTGTACACGTTGCTCGTCGGTAAAGTGAACAAAAATTCGCAATTACTTAGTTGCCAACCTGATACAATAGATGCAAAGACTTCTAATAGTAATGATATCGACTACGACATACGAGGTGTGATCGAAAAGTAAGATGACTTTTTATTTTGATCAACAAATATTTATTTATTCTTCAATATTTATAGTGTCCTCTTCAAAGAGATCCCCCTCAGATATAATACACTTGTGCCAGCGCTTTTTCCAACCCTCGAAACACCTCTGATAAGTACTTTTTTGTATAGCTTTGAGCTCTTTCAGCGATGCAGCCTTTATCTCCTCAATCGTTGCAAATCTTCGTCCTTTCATGGGTCTCTTCAGTTTTGAGAACAAGTAAAAGTCGCAGGAGCCCAAATGCGGTGAATTCAACAACTCCTGAGCGATGCTCGTGCGATGATTCCTCTGATCAAAATTAATCAGTTTTGGAAGAAACTTCACTGACACACGTCTCATGCCCAAAACATCCTTTAAAATTGCTTGGCAAGAACCAAACAAAATGCCAACATCATCAGCGACTTCTCTAATGGTAATTCGACGATTCCTCACCACTATTTTCTTCACTTCTTCAACGTTTTCATCAGTTGTTGACGTGCAGTGTCGTCCAGGGCGAGTTTCGTCATTAACATCTTCTCGGCCTTCTTGGAAGAGTTTGTACCACTTATAAACATTTTTTTTACCCAGAATACACTGTTGGGATCCAGGTGAGGAACGTGGAGACCGATTTGTACACTTACAAATATATTTCGGACGTTTCAAAAATACAACTCTGGATACAACGAATATTTGCGGAAACAAACTAACAGACTGACGCGCAGAAGGATCGAAAACAATAATGCTGCTCTTCTGAAGATTTCTAAATCTTATATCCTAGACTTCTTGGGTAGAGAGGGGGTAACTATGAGCCTTGGTACTGGATGACCAACTCGTCTAGGATGAGTCGTTCATGTCCAGGAAAACATCCTGCAGGGTCTTTGATAACAGATGCGAAAAATAAGTCTGACTAGTTTGTGTTGACACTTTGATTCCGATATCTTTATTTATTGTTCAGTCAATAGATTGGTCATCCAACAACACTCACCGTATGCCACTGTCAACATTTCAAGTGTTTTGGAGGACTCAATTCCATTTTTTACACAAAATTTGATGCAAATTCTTTGATACATTTTTTTCGATAGCAGAAAATTGCCGAACACGTAAAACACTTCTAATATTTATGTTTCTCAATAACAAACAAAAAATGATATATAGCTGCAACTGTGAACATATTTGTTGGGACGAATGCAGCAACATAAGAAAAAAAAGAAAACGAAAATCGACTGTAGGTATCCAGCAAAATTCAAAAAATCACCTTACTTTTTGACCAGAACTCGTATACTTCCTTTAGATACGGTTGTTACAATGTTGGACGTGCATGCTGTTTTACTATAAAACGAATAACCGATTGGAACACACGTGGATTAACCTAGTGCCCCGAAGGGCCATACGTCGACGCGAAGGTAACGAGCAATCGCGTATTCCAGCACATATGCTTTTCTTCTCGATGGCACGTGCTCGATGTCAGAGGATCGGCCGCAGGGGTGTGTTTGCTGGTGGCAAAAGGGTAGATAAGCATCGAGAGTCATCTGGCCTAGACGGGACGCATCATTAAAACGTTACATAGCGAGCCAGGCGGCAGAGTGGGGGACTGATTCATTCCTAGAATTAATTGGACATGCACAGGCAGGGGTTCATTCGGATGGAACAGACCGAGCTGGGCATCAGGTTTCCGTATGTATAAGCTGTTTTTCATTCTGCTGCTGATATCCGAGAATATTGTCAATTACCCTTAATATACAGAGTGTCCTGTAGTATGTCAGAAATATTTCAGAGATTAACTCAGCACCTGAAAACATTGAAAAATTGTTTACAGTGGGTGTAGAAAGTATTCGTACACCGATCAATTTTCAAAAAAACTGTGTAAAATTGTAATTTATTAACTTATTTTTTATAATCAATGACATTCTACATATTCTTGGAAATCTCTAGAATAGATAGAGTACAAAAAAATAGCTATTTATGTAAGTTGCGATATTAACAAGAAAAAACAATTAATCGATAGAAATGTTGAAGCAATAAGTATTCGCACAACTGTTTAATTTTTAAAACTGCATTAAAAAAAAAAAGAAATTTACTATTTAAAAGAAATTTTATAATTATTGTAACTCTTCTAAGCATTAAAATAACTAAATTATTAGTTATTCGAAGTGGGATCTTCTTCCATTTCTGTGTTAGAGCCATTTTTAAAAGTACTTTACTGGAAATTTGATGTTTTCTAATTCGTACGGAGCAATAAACTAATGTGTTTACGTTACAAACTCTACTGTAAATGGTTCGTCATAAGAATCGTACAAATACTTATTGCTTCTATATTTTTACCTACTTTTCGCATTTTTTTGTTAATTTCACAAATTATATTATCTAGTAAATGTTATTTGAACTATATCTATCTTAGAGACTTCCGAAAATATGTAAAATATCAGTGATTACAAAAAAAGGAGGTAAGAAACTACAATTTCACACAAAAGTTTTTTAGGAAATTGATCGGTGTACGAATATAACCACTGTATATAAGCATGCATTCTGTCTGAATTAGTTTAACGAGGAATATATTTGAAATCCGTTGTGTATTGATTATTCCGCATCAAACTGGTCACTTTTGTACTATGTTCTAATCTACCTTACTATTACACTATTGCTCAAGTATTTATTATCCATTTGATAGAATTATTCAAAATATGAAAGATGTAAAATAAGGAGAATTAATTCAATTAATTTATATAAATGTGGCATCTATACAGGGTGTCTACAGTTAGGTCCAAACAAACTCATGGAATTAATTCTACAACTATTTTTCAACAAGAAGTTCCTCTTACAAGGGAAGGTCGCGATTCGGACGAGCGCTTTTTGAACAAGACCAGGCTCAAATGATGGGGCATGATGGGCAAAAAAAGAGTGCAAAACATTAGGGGTATCTGGCAAGCCGTTTTTATAAAAAATGGCTTTAAATATTTACAGGTTACTAGAATTTAGATATATAAAAACATTCAAGTTCTTAGCAGAAGCTGTTGTAGCTGCGAGCTTTATGGCGCAGGTTCATGTTCTAAAGTTTATTGGTGCGAGACTCGGCAATGAAAATTTTTTTTTCCAACTGCATTTCTATTTTTTATTCCTTTTTTTACTCACTGCTACATAAATAATATTTAAGTTACTCATATTTAAGTTAATATTTAAGATACTCACTGTTATATAAATAATGTATAAAAATTATAAAGTATAAGATGTTGCTACAATTTGTAATAACACGTTTTTTATTAATTAATTTATTTTTTATTAATAATAAGTGTGGATAAAGCGTTTATTAAAATAAAATTCGTTTTTTAATAATTATGTATTTGGCTACTGAATATATATGTGCGCAGAAATTGCAAATAATATAGATGTGAACATAATATTATAATGTGTACATGCAATACATAATACTATAGTAGAAGTAAACATACAAATGTATGGGACGTGGCGTATTTATTATTAATAAATTATTATCAATATTATTATTAATATTAATATTACTAGTAATAAAAAACGTATTATTAAAAATTGTAGTCAACATCCGATACTTTATAATCCTTATATACTATTTATATAGCAGTAAGTAAAAAAAGGAATAAGAAATAGAAATGTAGTAGTAGACAAAAAAAATTTTCTATTACCGAGAGTCTTGAATCCACGAACTTTAGAACATGAACCTGCGGCGTAACGCTCGCAGCTACAATAGCTTCTGTTAAGAAATTAAATGTTTTCGTATATCTAGTAACCTTTAAATGTTTAAAGCCATTTTTTATCAAAACGGCTGGCCAGATACCCCTAAAGTTTTGCACTTTTTTTATGCCCATCAGCCCCCATCATTTAAGCCCGGTCTCGTTCAAAAAGCGCTCGTCCGGATCGTGATTTTCCCTTGTTAGACATTTTTCTAAACACCCCTTATTTTAGGAGTATTTTCACCTTTAATTTTTTTCTGTATTTTCGCTCTTTAAACGGCTATAACTCCATCAACTTACAGTACAAAATTAAAACTAAATATACCATTCAAAATAGCATTAAATTTTCAATCTCCCTGATGCAAAACCAAAATTTATTACGTAGACCTAATACGTGAAAAATTACGTCAAACTTTAAATTGTACACAATTTCTGAAAACTTCACTTTTTCTCTATTCGTTTTACGGTTTCAAATACATAATTGTTTGGCGGGCACTTCTTGGAAAAAACTTACTCGAAGTCTCAGCTTTCCAATGTGTAGTCAACAAAACTTTTACAGTAGTATTTTAGGGAGAAAATAATGGTTCAATGCAGAGAAACGTGCGTTTTTAGGCGAAAATCGACATTTTTCAACAAAACTCTACTTGTTGCTTTAAAATTAGCTTGACATCAGGTTTTATGTATTTTTTGGACATTCCCGAGCCTTCTCGATTAGGAAAAAGAAAGAAAAAGGTTTTTCGACATCTCAAACCTCTCCCAGCCGTGTGTAGGTGAATAAGGTCGAACACACACGGACGCAACCGATTTGAAATTAGTGTTGCAAACCGTTTGCGCTCTTTGGTTTACCTACTCCACTATCTTTGTTCTACCTAGATCCACGGTCGCATGGAACTAGTTTCAGAGTGGTTTGAAAGTGATTAGTTGCGGCCATGTGCGATCGGCCCATAATTTAGAAGAAACAGTTGCAAGTGGAACTGTCAAACCATCAAATTCCAACTGGCAGTCGAACTGTAAAGACGTCTGAATTGTATAGAAAGTATAAGTTGCATTATTATTTTGTGTTGTTGTTGTTATATTATAGTTTCCAATAAACGGCCGTGCGGTGCGAGTGTTGCGACCGATGTTTCCAACAATGTGTTGAACTATTTCTAACCTACTTCTGTTTCCGTTTTGTGGGCAATTATAAAGATATTTCCTTACATTTTGCCGAAACTAAGATTTACGAAACAAAAATATTACTATTTGATTTGTATAAGTACAATTGAAGTAAAACTGCAGGTTAATATTTTACAATTAAAACGAAAGAATTGCGAACGCAGTTTTCAAAATCGGCATCAGCTGCCTAACTTGAAGATTTATACTTTTCACATAATTTCAAAAATAGCGGAATGATAACTGAAACCCTCTTTGGTTTCACATGGACTACAACATATTATTACAAAATATATTTAAATTGGAAAACCTGAATATTTCCGTTATTTATGTTTCCATGAAAAAAAAAACTATAGGGAAAAGTTACACTATTTGAAAGGACACATATAATGGTGGGATCATTTTTAGAAATGACATTTCAAGAAATTTTAAAGTCATTGGAGTCATTTTTAAATAGGGTGAGGTATTTTCATTATTGTAATATTGTAGTCGATAAGAAGATAAATTCAAACATATATAAACATGTACCTTCGAACAATAAGCTAAATTATCTATTTAATAATAAGATTAATCTACAGGCAGATACTGTTTTGTAATTATAGATCAATCGCAAGACTGATTAGTAGACTGCAGATCTTTATGCAAAATAAAATCTTGGCGAACGTGCCTACAAAAATTGAATCTAAATAGGAATTTATTTTATTCTGGAAATATTATAACATGAACTTTACTTTCAATCTTTCTTATATTCTTGCATATTGTTTGCATTTTGTAGGTTCTTGCACATTCAAATTTCCTATAAATGTATAAAGATCTGCAGTCTACTGATTAGTGTAATGAAATTCTATGAAATTATTGTCAGTGCTGTATAATTAGATTGTATGAAATTATAATCTATTAAATAAAGGAACATTAGATCATACGTCGGTATACGGTTTTTAGTCATTAAGTACGATTTTAATGTATTATAAAAAGAAATCGTTCGAATCCCTAGGTGTACGGTTTTTAATGATAGTTACTGCATTCACGTTCGATCGCATCAACTAATCAAAATTAAATAAAAATAGAAATGATAAAATAATGGAATGTGTACTTTTTTGCAATGGTCCGAGCTACTCTCCGGTTAGGACTACACCTATTCCCCTAATTGTTTGGATATTGGATTTGAAGTCATCTTTAGACTGTTCTCTGTTTAGGTTTAGAATCAACTATTCCAAAGCAACCTGATTCTGTACCAGAACTGAGCAAAACACAATAAAACTGAGCAAAACTAGAAAACACAATAAACTGAATCAAACTGAATAAAGCTAAACAAAACGGAACAAAAATGAGGAAAACTTGATAAAATGAAGCAAAGTGAATCGAAACAAAATAAAGCTGGACAAACCTGAACAATGGTGTACGAAACTAAGGAAAATTAAGGAAAACTGAGGAAAACTAAAGAAAACTGTTGGAATGAAGAGAATTTAAGGGGGTCCAAATCGAAAAGTCTTTCTGGCTCCTCTCGAGGAACAAGGTGAGTCATTTTTTACCAGCCATGTCATATTAAAGAGATGATCAATGTTGTTTCTTACAGCTTGTTGAAATGCCATACGATCAAAATCAATACGCTAGAAAATTTTATTTCAGTGGCTAAACAATACTTGACAACCTCCTCTAGATTTAATATAAAAATTATGGGACGACCTATTCTTGTCTTAGAAACTTGTTCAGGAGTTCCATATTTTTCATAGAATCACATCAAAGTTATTGGAGCGACTTTAAACGTTTCACCAGTTTTTTTTTCTATTCTATTTCCTTCTTTATCACTGCTTCTACGCATTTGCTATCGATTCAAAAGACTATGATTTTTCCTTTCGATTTTTCTTATCATTCGTCAGCATTTATGACCACTCAATTTAACGAAAATAAATTGATGAAAAATATTGCGACTTTGAAACGTGTGAGGTCCGACATTGGAATTTGTAAAGATCAGACTTTGAGAAAGAGAACTGTTTTAGAAATATGTCGTCGTTTAATACCTTCAAGAAATCGTTCAGAACTTACAAAGATTGTTACTTCTACTTAATTCTACAAACTGGATGTGGAAAATGATTGCTTATAATTTCACGACTCACATTATCTGATTATCTCTGGTGCCACTTGTTAACAGCAACTAATTGTAAAATAAATAGAATTTATTTTCATTTTATTATTCTAAATTCGGATGTGAGTTTTTATTTGAAAAATTATTTTGTAATTTGATACACCACTTATGATTCTGTTCAGTGCAAACATCCTGCGCCATAACATCTCTTTCCGAATCGAGAAACGTTTCACGGTACAATTGATCTTTAAGGGGGCCCACCTGTGTAAGATTTTCAAAAAATCAAAAATTTGTTTGTACATATTTATCATCTAGGAGATATTACAATGACTGTCACAGAAGCATTTTATAAAATTCTGCTTAGTTCATTATTTTTCGAACCCCAAAAGTGCCCGGCTCAGCGTCATACTACTTTCGTACGAAACTTTAAACGCGTTTTTCTCGAAACCACGTTTTTGGAAATGGCGAGCAGGATTGCATAAAATCCATTACATGAATCAGGATGAAATCTTTTTCTACAAACGTAGAAAACGTAGAAAACGTTTTCTCAAACGTAATTGATGGTACTGGCGGCGAGATTCAAGTTAAAAAATTTTTTCCGTCTATTAGCCATTAGATAGGGGAAAAAATACCTTAAAATATTATTTTTTAGTTTATACGCGACCCTATTAACAATTTTCAAAATTTTGTGAATATCTTATCTCCAGTACCTTCAGAATGTAATTATGAAGAAAGTGATATTTTACTTTTTTTAATCGACTTCGAAAAAGAGGAGGTTACTCAATTCGACATGTATATTTATTTATTTTTATTTTTTTATTTTTGTTTTATGTATGTTACTCGATTACGCCGAGATGGCTTGACCAATCGGAATGAAACCAGTTGCATGTTGTAGAGCATGTCTCCGGGGTGGTCCCATTATCAAAACATTTTGGGATTTCTCATTTTTTACCCGTTTTTTTGTTTCAGATGATCAAGTACGATCAAATTCTGCTCACCGAATGACTCTTCTATTTTTAAGTGGTCTCGTTAAAGCGCCGTCTAGGAATATCCACATATCGAAACATTGTGATAAAATCAAAAATTAATGTTAAAGCGTTGATCTACCAAATAAAAAAAAATTATCATAATTGCACTGGTACTTTTCCTACAAAAAATTCTTGAAAATGACCTTGAAAATTAAACGTCACACAGGTGGACCCCCTTAAATTATCAGGTTATCCCATAAGTTTCTTCCGTGCCATGCTATGAATGACTCTAACTGGCTATGTTTATATAAACATGTAGGCTTATCTCCTAGCCGTTTATGGCATCGGTTTCAGTCTCTCTTTAAAAAATTCTCTCCGTGGTAAATCTTTCAAATCCATAAGCGAAATAAAAACACACCTAGATGAATATTTTGAAAGTAAACCTCAATTTTGGAAAGAGGGCATAATGAGACGTCCTGAGAAATAGAAGAAGGTTATAGAACAGAACGGTTCATATATAACATAATAAATCAACCTTAAACAATAAATATCGTGTATTCATTTCGCATCAAAAAAAGGGAAGAAACTTATGGGACATTCTAATGCATTTGTACAAAGAAAAAGAATGTATTGGTGGTAGCGGGAGTTTCACTTGGGACTAGTTTAGCGCAGGTTGGCCCGGATCTGTCCTGAACGTACTGCCTTGAAAATTAAACGTTACACAGGTGTACCCTCTTAATAAAATAAAGCGATACTGGGTAAAACTGACGAAAACAGAACAAAGCCGAACAAAACCAATTATGTATACACCGCGTTTCCCTCCTTTCTTGGATTCGTCACTGTTCTCGAAGATTAAAGATCACGATTATAATTTTCCCCCGATCGATTCGCTGTCTGACATTCAGTAAGGTTGGCGCCATAAGTCGACAATGAGGCGTTCGATGGTAGTCACGATGGTAGATTGGTAAACAGCGTCTCCTATAGGTCGCAGAGATCCTCGTGAGCGCCTAATTAATCGCAATCAGCGATAGATGACGCCCTTGTTGGCTAAGACGATCGCGATACCAAGATACGTTGCATTGAATAGTGGTTCCTCTTCCATTGCTACCCCCATTCCCCTTCCACGGCCTCGTTTCGTTAATTCTTGTCGACTCGTTCTCATTAGTGACTCATCTATCTCGTTTAGGGACGGGTGGCCGGTAGACCGGGACTAAGACTAGACACATGATCCCGATGACTATTTGTTACCAGGCAATTCATGAAAAGCAGCAGCGACACGTTTCACCGAAGATCAGTCGAGGTGTCATCTGCCTGGAGAGTCAGGTAGACGATGGCGTGGAGATAAGAAGGACTCGGCACGATTATATTCAACGAGCTCGTCCGGTAGTAGCCGATGTCTAACGCACAACACGCATGTCTTAATGACGCCGGAGGAAGGTAAAGGTGGAATTATGGTTCTCCGGACCCCCTACTGCGAACGATCGAGCAGGTAGCCCTGCTGACGAGTCGCCGCTGCACGCTACACGCTAATCGCACGTATGCGAAACTGCTGCTTATGGTTTCCAACATGGATAGCGAGCGTGATGAAAAATGGGTGGCTGTTCGACGAGATGGTAACTTTCTGTTACGTTCATTTTATTTTATCTCTCAAAAAAAGAAAGTATTTCTGAGTTATTAATATATCTATCGCAATCAGTTGACGAACTTACTTACTAAGTCGAATCGCAACTAGTTGTCGAACTATAGTTTAAAAAATTGTGAATTTCAACGTTCATAGTTTCAGGTACAGCCTCAACTGTAACACCTGTGTCTATTGAAATAAGTTGCACTTTCAAATTCGTACTTTTAAAGATAACTTTAATTTTAATTGAAACATCCAATTTATTTTCAAAATAGATTTAGGAAAAGCCTGAGATAAAAGTGAAATGGATAAAATTCTGCTATTTCGTTCAGAAAAATATCGTATTGTAAGCTCCGGGGTATTTAATAAATTCTTTAATTCGTTGGGTTGAACAATACTGATATATTCTTTATAAAATAAACGCTACACGCATATTTATACTCGTAATCGTAATCGTAACCGTGTTCGGAATCATAATCCGTCTGTAACTCTGTAATCGCTATTGTTCTCTTCCTCTTGTCTTACAATTAGTCAGATAGTATACGCGCGCTGATTACGCTCGCAGCGCGAAAGTTTGAATTGGTTAATTGCCTTACATTATCTTGAAAATCGCAAATTGCAAATTTCGAATATCAAAGAAACAATAAAAGAAACCGTTGCAGCAGCAAATGTTACAAGTCAAAGGAATATACTATGCATCTTATAGCAATGTAAACATATAAAACGCTAAAAATTAAACCTCAAATAATTTCACAGCATTGGCATTGGCAGAAGCATTTAGAATTTATAAAAATGCATATAGATTGGAGAAAACCATGGTAACGAACATAAACTTAAGTAAAGAGAAAATCATTATGAAATGTCGACGATTACTGAAAGTGTATGGACTGGAATTAGACACTATACCCAGATTGCTGGAGCTATAGAGAATTAATCAACAAATAATTGGGGAAACATGCAAGTATAAGCTTTTAAAGCAATTACAAACTCCGTAAATCACTACAAAAACGTTTAGTTTTGTGGATGTGTACATGACCACATCATCACGTTGACAATTTCAAAGTTTTCGTGAAATGATAGCTGCATCTTTTTCTAATTGCTTGTCCATTAATTCTATATACCTAATTATACTTCCTCTTCGCATTCGTTAATAGCTCAAAAAAATGTTATGTTTTCTTAGGCCGTAAAAATATGAATACCAATTATCTCACCATCAAAATTGAACTTTTTGTCATCACTTTTGTCATTTTTGTGAGTTCTGAGTTTTACAGATGAATGATTTTTCATACAAACTATAATAAAACATTTATAGTGGATTAACGTGGATTTTCCCTTATTATGTATAATTTTAATGTGACGGGGCAGACTTTTACTGCCCGTCATGAAAGCACCCTGACCCCCGGAAGGGCCTCGCTCCCTCCTCGCCGGACACCCCAGTCCGGAGGTGGTCCCGCGAGAGTGGAGGTATATATGGGTGTCCGTGGAATAAGGAAATCTTCCCCGGTCGCGCCCCTTCGCCCCTCGCGGATAGAGCTGCGTCTTCGCGCAAACGCGGCAAGTCGCCGGTCGCGGTGTCCTCCAACGCGGGACCCCGGTGTGGCCGCCACCAAGAGGACTCGTCACCCTCCCAGGAAGGACACACCCCTGCCATCGCCCCGTAGCTGCCACGGGAGAAAGAATAGCCTGGAGATGTCATGGTGGTGGCACACCGGAAGGAGCCCCTACAGCTCCTGGGTGGGGAAAGCCGCGAGCCGGTGCACGGTCGGACGAAACGGCTTTCGGCGATCAAAAATCGATTTTCGTGAATTCGAAAAAATGGTAAAACTGTTTATGTACATCAACAGAGGATAAATTGCTGTTTAATGTAGTGCAAACCGTTTTTTAATATTTGCTTATGTTATGCTATGGTGCGCATTCAAAGGCAGTTGAAATTCGTCCAAGAAAAACGGTTATGATATTACTCCTAACTTCAATATACGATTCTATAAAACTTTGCTCAGAAAGACGATATTCAAATGAATTATAATGTTTACTAGATTTGTATAGATAGTATTCAATGCATTAAGTAAGTCAAAATGTTAATAACTTTTAAAATAATAGGGTCTGCTTGGAGAGAAGTACATTTAAGTAAAATTGTGACTACGCATGGTTATAAAAAATTGACCGCACTTGTCCGAGGTTTAATTGCTATTACACGAAAGGGTGAACCATCCTTTATCAGATTCTGCAAAGATCAGGTCCCCCTAGGTGCCCCTTTTCGAAAAATTGGTGATTGTACTAAGTTGGACTCGTGCGGAAAATAGTATGTACGTTTGTACACTTACTTCTATGATTATTACGTACATCTTGTCATTTTTAAATTACAAAATACGTTTCTCTCTTAGTTAATAACAGGTTTGAGTTGTATTTTGGTTAAATAACAATAAATATGTCAAACAAGTGAAAGATATTGTACGCGTTACACTTTATACGTGAATATTTGGACACCCTGTAGCTCAAATTGATTTATACTAATACAATTTAAGTATCATAGTATAGGGAATAAGTTCCTAAAATTTCATTAAAATATTTTCAAGAGAACCAAAGTTACGGATTTTTGATCGCCGAGAGCCGTTTTGTCCAACTGTGCGGCGTGCGGCGGCGAGAAGAGCGCGTCGATCGATACGCGATCGATTTGGAGATCAAGAGAATTAACGGCTAACCGCGAGGCAAAACGAAACCTGTGCTACGCGAGCGAGCCCCTTTTTCCGTGGCTAGAGTTTTCTCGTATTTCGCGCGCGCATGTGTGTGTTGGTGTTCCTCCACGCCGTCCACCCCGTAGAAGACGCCCCGTAATCAGGGACCCCGAGGTCTACAAAATTCAAGTAGGGCTCACTGGTTGGGTTTCCTTTGTGGTGTGCGTGTGTGTGAGAGTGCGGATCGAGCGTGTGTGTCCGCGAGCGTGCTCCGGAGCACCCTTTTCGTCCACGACAGGACCACCACCGGAGGTGAAATCCGTTAGACTTCCCTCCGTCCGTTTCGCGAATCTTCCGCGTGATCTTGCGCCGTTTGTGAACGCGCCGCGTTTCGAAGGAGAGGACCCCTTCGAAACGCAAAACCGTTAATTACCGGCGTAACCCATCTTTTTGGTTGTATATTCATTCTAGTGCGGACTATCTGTTTGCGAGGCTCCCTATAGAATAAGTCGCGCTGCTTTTTCTCCGTTTTCGTAACGTAGATTTGAATCGGGAATTCCGCGCCGCGTATCCCTTTCGGCGCGTAGTTGCCACACTCTTTCTTCAACGGTGTGTGTACCGTGGAATTCCCCCGCGTCAGTTTTGATTCAATAAAGAAATCTACTTAAACGTACGCGGATCAAAGTTTATTTCCTCTTTCGACCTCCCCTGGGTTTCGCTCTCCGTAGAGCAGCCGGAAGGACGAAAGTAACGGACGCGTGCACTTGGCACTGGGGCCCAATTCTTAGAAAGAAATTCGCACACGCGAGGTCCGTCACAGTAAAAAATACTTTTCCGTTATGCTTCTTACTGCACTAGATACTTCTACAAGAAAACATACAGAAATCTTGTAAAGTTTCCTAGGCAAACATACTGGAATTTTTGTTATTGCATTTCGAACAAGGTACATTATCCCATACAGAGTTAAGGAATGCATTTTAAGAAGAATATGATAGAGTTTTCCATGTAACTCATCTTTCTAAAATTACTTTCTCAAAATTTTACATCACGATTCTGTTTGTATACTGAAAAAAAACAATTTATTTCTGTGATATCGTCTGAATAATCTCTTCATTATGTACATTTTGAGCAACATTATTCATATATTGGAACTCTGTATTGAAATATGTATACAGGGTGATCAGGCTATTACTAAGCAATATTTTTTGCGTGAACAACAAGTACTGCATAAAAGTGAGAGAGACCAAAGTTATACAGTTCGGCGTTATCAACAGAATAGATTTGTTCGGAGCCAGTATTTCGATGAAGTGGTGAACGTAATCCTGCGACACTTACAGAATAAGCTTTTAGAAATTGCTGAACACATTTGTGAGGATTATTAGATACCTCACCAAATGCACCGTATGTGCTACTCTTAAATGTTATCTTTTAATTTCGAATATGTTGCACTTCTCACAAGATTTTAGAATCCTGTAACGATGTAACCCTGTAATTGGCAAGTATCGACGAAATAACCTATATGTCCTGCGACACTTACAGAATAAGCTTTTATAAATTGCTGATCACATTTGTGAGAATTACTACACTCCGGGACAAAAAGATAGCACACTTTAAAATTAACATAATTTTTATTTATTTAACATTACAACCAAAGTTTTGTTTTTATACATTCTTGCAAAATACCTCTATAAATATACACAAATAAAATTGGATTAGCTAGTATTTTCATGATGTTTATTCTTTTGATGCAAGTTTCTTTTAGGTGTTTCATATGTGGAATCCAGGTCAGTTTTTTGTCCAGTAATAGTCCAAGAAGTTTAACATTATCTACATTTTGAATTTCAGAGTTATACAAATATATTGTTGGTTGGTTTTGGCATTTGGTTTTTCTAGTGAACAGTATGCATTGGGTTTCTTGGGTTGAAAACTAAGCTAGCTAACAATAATTGGGGGACCGATCAGGAAGTTCTACTTAAAACATACCGGGCACTAATACGATCAAAAATAGATTACGGATCAATTTTATATGGATCAGCTAAACCTCACGTATTAAAAATAATAGAATCAACTCAACACTCGGCACTAAGAATTGCTACAGGCATATTCCGTACAGCCCCGATAAGTAGCATTTTATTCGAATCTATGGAAATGAATCTTGAACAAAGAAGAAAATTCTTAAGTCTGAAATACGCATTAAAAATTGCCTCCACCCCAAGCAATCCTACATTTAATTATATATTCACCAACAGATACATGCAGCTTCACAACAAAAAACACAAACTCCCTCCACCATTTTATATAAGAATAAGAAAAATGCTACAATTGTATAAAATCGAAAAGACCCCTACCATAGAACGCAAACCAGGACGAATAGCACCATGGACTATCAAAATCCCCCAAACCAACATTGAACTCGCCGAAAGGTCAAAAAACGAACAAAGCAGAATTAAACACAAATCCAAATTCCTAGAACTGCACAATAAATATGTCCAATACAAACAAATGTATACAGATGCATCGAAATCAGAGCGAGGCGTTGGATATGCTATTATTACAGACAATAAAAAAATCCAACAGAACCTTCCCAAAGTGACATCTATCTTTACTGCTGAAGCGTATGCAATCCTAAATGGCCTGAAATATGTAAACGAAAATAATGTACAAAACTCGGTGATTTACTCTGACTCCATGAGTGTGATCAAGACTCTACTGTCAACCAATAGAAAGGACAAGCATGAAATTATCCAAGAAATCCAAGAAATGTACACAGAACTCACAAATAGAAAAATAAACACCACAATTATTTGGATTCCCTCTCATTAAGGAATAATTGGAAACGAAAAAGCAGACACCGTCGCAAAAGAAGCAACCGAACTACCACCAAACGAACCTGCAACATCAATACCATGTCTTGACCAAATAATTAATGTAAAAACAATAATAAAAGAAGAATGGAATAAAATTTTTGACCACAACCAACATAACAAAAATTTACAACATCATCCAGAACTTCTATCAGCAAATACCAACCATAAACCTCAACAGGAAAGAAAAATCTGTATTGTCTCGACTGAGAACTGGCCATACAAAAATCACCAACGACTACCTCATCACTAAAACCGAACCCCCCAAATGTCATTTTTGTCAAACCCATCGTCTAACAGTAAACCACCATACGAATGTAAAGAAATAGAACAGACAAGGAAGAAATACGGAATCAAACCAGATTCAGCCCTAACAGTACAGGACCACATCAGAAATACAATAGACTTCCTCAAAGACTTTAATATACAGGGTGAGGCACCTAAGGCCGGCCACTTGAATAACTTGACTGCTATTGGTGATAGGAAAAAATGCACGAGGACAAAATTATTTGGTATCGAGGGGCTGATCATCCGATGTTACTAGTTTTTTGATAGGTGGAGGCGTTAAGGAGATATAAAGGTCATCTCTGTTTTTTTTAAATGGAACGGTATGTTTTTTGACTCACATTCTGATAGAGTATTTCAAGACGAATAAAATGACCTATTGTGAAGGTCATTTGTGGTCTGGTTAAGCCAGTTACGATGGAAAATAATTTACTTTAAGGAAATGGTCAGGCACTGTTGATTTATTTATCTAACAGTACTACAAGACTAATTTAAGTGTTCAAAATGGTGACCTTGAACATTGATACATGCTCTGAAGCGTTGTTTGACAGATACTACGGCATGTTGAATTTCAGTGGGGTTTATCGCGGCACAAGCTCTTCTTATACGCTCTTTCATATCTTCTTTAGTTGTTGGTTTTTCATTATACACTTGCTGCTTTAATATTCCCCACAAAAAGAAGTCCAGTGGTGTTAAATCTGGAGAACGTGCAGGCCATTTGTGATTTCCTGCACAACCAATCCAACGGTCTCCGAATCTCACGTTGAGGAATTGAGTAACTATCCGTGCTGAATGAGCAGGGCATCCATCTTGTTGAAACCACATAGTTTGCCTTATGTAAAGCGGAACATCTTCCAGCAGGTGTGGCAAAATTTCTGTTAAAATGTCTTTATATCTCGAAGTGTTTAATGTGCCATCGATAAAATAAGGACCAATTATTTGACTGTTAAGAAGTCCGCACCAAATGTTTACAGACCAAGGTCTTTGTTTATTCACTTCTCGCAGCCACCGTGGACTTTCTATTGACCAGTAATGCATATTATGGCGATTGACTTGACCACAGTTTGTAAATGTGGCTTCGTCCGTAAACAAAACCTTATTGAAAAACGACTCATCACTCTGTAATTTCTGCAGACCCCCTTCACAAAAATTTACACGGTTTTGAAAATCATTTCCATATAATTCTTGGTGAAGTGAAATATGAAAAGCGTGGAATTTATTTAAATGTAATATTCGTAAAACACTTCGTTGACTAATGCCACTTTCACGTGCTAGCTGCCTTGTACTAGCATGGGGATTTTGTGTTACGGCTGCTAAAATGTTCACTGTATTTCGATTATCAGTTGCTGTTTTGCATTTTCTTCGTATTTTGTTATCTACACTTCCAGTTTCTTGAAAACGTTTAATAACATTCGTAAACTGGTTGAACTGCCAGAAAATGTGTGCTATCATTTTGTCCTGCTTGCGAACAATAATATTTACGTTTTTTGTGTTAGAATCCTGTAGAAGTATATGTTGTGGACGATATTTCGTAAATTGTATACACAGACATGCTCTGAGTTATCAGTAAAAAAAATATGTATCTTAATCAGCTTTTAACACAAAATATGGGAAAATATAAGGTGTGCTATCTTTTTGTCCCGGAGTATAGGTACCTCACCAAATGTACCACACGTGCTCCTCTTAGATGTTATCTTTTAATTTTGAACCTGTTGCACTTCTCACAAGATTTCAAACTCCTGATGTAACTCTGTAATTGGCAAGTATCGACGAAATAACCAATATGAACGCGCGTGCTAAGTATAGGTTCGATTCCTGGAAGGAAGACGTTTAAATCGATTTACAAACTAACCAAATGTAAAAACGCATCAACGTCAGAGTATCTCATAAACGCGTAAATACGGCTCGTTTTACGAGTACATAAAATAAGTGCGTCGCGCCGACGACCTCGAGCTTGTTCTGTAGGCCGTTCCATATTTTTCAAGTGATCCAGGATACAGGACGAAGGAAGATAAGCACACGGATCGAGAAGACGGAGAACCGTTAATCCGGGCGGAGGGTAATAAAAAAGTCTCCTGCAAAGTCGCTCGTCTGATATTTTACGCGCTGTAAGCTGGATTCATGGTGACCGAGGCGAAATTGCATCATCGGGCAAATATTCCCTTTTGCCATTCTTCTTTGCTACGAGGGTTATCGTAACTCTCGCCCCATCTTGGCCCGTTCGGGTTCCATACCTGTTCCGTACTTTGCCTTCCGGTGCTTTGACAGTTGGAATTTGCCCCGCGGGGAGGGGATGAAGGTGAAAAAAGCGCGAGAAGAAAGAAAACGGAGTAGGGAAAACACACAGGAGTTTGGCAACAGCGTTCGGAGGGACGAGGGTAAAGCGTCCTTCCTAGACTCTTATTGTAAACTCGCGGGACCATTCTCTATGGCTCAACGCCTACAATAATCTCGTTACGATCGGAATCAGGGGACCACAGCGTGGCCCTCGGTCTTTGACAGGAACACAATGCAAGGTGCTTTGTCCGGAACTGTTGTAGACCAATCAGAAGCATAATGTCTCGTGCATCTCGAACAGTGGGATTTTTCTTACTTCCCGAGGGCAAGCACCTCCTTTCTCCACCTTCATACAGTGACGCAACTCTCCATTATTGTCCACGGCTTGTTTGAAAGTGTTTTGGCTCGTTGGAAAAATATGGAGATGCAAGGGAATTCTTTAGGAATTCTTGTGAAACGCTTCGGCTTCCAGGTGAAATCGGTCCGTTCCTAGATCCCTCTTTCATTCTTTCGTTTTTTCCATCGCCCGTTTTCAGATACTGCTTAACTCGATCCGCTGCAGGGCGAAATTCTAATGGAGGACTCAATCTCGGAAGAAAAAGCACTCGGTGGAAAAGCAGATCGCAATGACTTCTGTGAATTGTCCTTTCAGGCAAAACTCTTCGTGAAGGGGGAGAGCCTCGTTGACTAATAATTATCCTAACACCGGTATTTATCCATAGATTTTCTTCAACAAAAGCTTGTTTTCTTCGTAAAAATGCGATCTATGCGTAGAAAATAAGAAATTGGACATAATTTGACAATTTATATTTTTCCATGGCGATGGAAGAAATATTCGTGTTCTATTTTAGCCGAAAAAATCAAAGTTTCTCATACAGTGGGTGTAGAATGTATTCGTACATCCATCAATTTCCCAAAAAACTTTTGCGTGAAATTGTAGTTTATTAACTGCTTTTTTTATAATCAATAATATTCTACATATTCTCGGAAATTGGTTTATATAATTTGCGAAATTAACAAGAAAATACGAAAAATTAGTAGAAATATAGAAGCAATAAGGATTCGCACGGTTCTTATGACGAACAATTTACAGTAGAATTTGTAACATAAGCATATCAGTTTATTGCTTTGTGGGAATTAGAAAACATTACATTTCCAGTAAAAAAGACTTAAAAAATGCTATAATAAAGGAATGAAAGAAGATCTCACCCCGAATAACATCGACATTTATGATAGTTAATTTAATGCTTAGAAGAGTTGCAGTAATTATAAAATCAAAAGGAAATCCCACAAAGTATTAATTATTTATAAATTAATGTAATATTCGTTATTTTTTAAATGAAGTTTTAAATACTTTACACTTGTACGAATACTTATTGCTTCTGTATTTCTATCGATTTACTGTTTTTTCATGTTGATTTCCCACTTATACAAAATACCTAATCTTTTCGTACTGTATCTATTCTAGACATTTCCAAGAATATGTAGAATATCATTGTTTATAAAAAAAAAGTTAATAAATTACAATTCACATAGTTTTTTTGGAAATTGATCGGTGTACGAATACTTTCTACACCAACTGTATATATTGGCTCGTAACACTTAAATTATTGAACAGATTGGAAAATAATGTTAAAAGGAAATTCGATTACCTTTAAAATGGCGTCTTGCGCGATCCAATCGGACGTTTCTAACTCGCGATATGGCCTAAAATGTGAAGGTATGTCAGAAAAATATCGAAAGAAAATTCAAAAATTCATACAAAAAAAAACTTATCCATAGTAAAATTTTTTCTTGCGATTTTCGAATTTAGTAGGCCAAAATACATAAGAAAAAAATTGTGGAATTGAATGTACATTTTGGCTGTAAACTAATAAGCGGTGTGAAAACGCAAAAACGATTATGCAGGATAAAACATTTAATTCGGGTCATCTGAATAGTTCGATTGCTTTTACCAATAGAAATAAAAAACCGTCTAACAAGTGTCGATGATTTCGAGGGGCATGTAACGTGGTGCCCATAATTTGTTTATCGGTGAAAGCGTAGAAGAGATGCGAAGGTCAACTCTGATTTTTTAAATGGAATGATATAAATTTTTATATAAATTCGGATACAGCGTTCCAAGGCGAATACAATGATCTATAATTGAGAATCATTGGAAGTCATACAAACTAATTGTAATAAGAAATAAATTACTTCGCCACACTCTTCAAAAATTTCATTAATTTTCTTCTTTGCGTATTACTTGCTACGATAAGTATTCGAAATGATGACCTTGAACATCGACGTATTTCTCAAAATGTGTTCACGCAGAACACGACACTATACGACAAATTTCATTCAGATGAATTGCAATGCAACATTTCCCGCCAATTCAACCGTGCAGGTCATTTAATATTCCCAGACCAGCCAATCGTCCTCATAATGTTTTCTTTAACGATGAAGTTATCTAGAGACGCGGTAGCGTCTCGGCGCCAAGCACATGAAAAATTATCCGTCACCGTGTACATATACCTGGCGTTGGAGCTACCACGTATCTTTTACAGGAGAGATGGTCCATTCCAACCTAACCTGAAACTTCTTTCATGAATATTTCAACACGCCTGCTATATTTTCTAAATTTAAAGGCATTTTTCTCATGTAAACCACATATAAGCTTTCGAATAAAACCAAAATCAATAAAATCGGTCCACGTACAACTGAGATATCGTAATATCATGTCATGAATCTGCTAAAAACGGTATTTTTCGTATGATTTTCCCGTCGTCAACCCTTACCCAATAGGAGGTAAGCAAAAGCCGAGCGTCGTTCGTCAACTTCGAAATTATTCGGTTCGGCATGGCTTGTCGACCATCGAGCGTCAAGAGTCGAAACAGATGTCATCATTCATAACCTGCCAAGTGTCAACAGTTTTTACACTATTGCATTATTAATTATCCTTTTATGTAGGGTTTAATAACAAATTGCAGCCAGTGTTGTAAAGTGTTGATCAATCTTGACTACAAGGTAAGTTGTCGAAATCTGAATTGCGAGATACCTTTATTCATGCAGAAAACTGTTTTTAATATAGATTCATACCACCAAAGTGTTTTGAATTTAGACTTTTTATGCAGAGCTTATAGAAACGAAGGGAACCACAGGCTTGGAGGTTATTCGTTAACAAATTGCAGCAACTGTTGTAAAATGTTTATCCATTTTCATTACAAGGTAAGTGCTCAAAATCTGAATTGTCAGGTACCTTCATTCATACAGAAATGATCCATACTAGTAAAATGTTTTTAATTTAGACATTTTATGTAGAGCTTATAAAAATGGAGTCATTTTCTCATTTCATCATTAACATTACAATTTCTTGCAGCAAGAAAAAAAATTGCAGGTATATATAATTATTTATAAATTGAACATATATATATATATTTCATATAATTTATTAATTATAAACACTTATTCGTTCAATTTATAAATAATTATATATACCTGCAATTTTTATATTTGCTGATATAAATAAACCGAATATATATTTCATATAATTTATTAATTATAAACACTTATGTGTTCAATTTATAAATAATTATATATACCTATTATAATATATATATATATTCGCTTGTGTTATCCCCTCTCCCTTTATTTTACTCTATCCAATTAAAAAAACAAATAATAATTTAGACTTCTTATGTGTAGTTTACAGAAATATCTATTTTATTTTTATAAATTTTGAATAGATTCTATATAATAAATTATTTGTAAAAAGAAGTGAGATCCGATAAAAGACTTCCAAAAAGTAAAAAAATTACGCCAAGTACATGAAAAAGTGGAGGACTCAAGAAGTTATCATTGAAAAATAGAAGATCCCCATAAAAAACTACAAGAAAATAGAAAAAAATGTGAAATCGAAATAAGCTGCCAGATGATTTGCCTAGATTTCCGCGGCCTGGAAGTCAAATGCTTGGCGTGGCTAGGCAAGGTCAAGGTGTCGATGAATAAGAATTATTTTAAAACGCAGAACAATGAAAGTGTACTCATAATATTGTCAGAGTTTTAAATTGGTTACTCAAACAATTGAATTATTATTCCTGCAGAAATTTTCAAAAGACCACGATAATAAATAAAAACATTTGTTATAATTAAATAATTAGTTAAATAGAATTAACTTTCACTAACTGCTTTTAAATCCCTACTCAGAACAAAAAAATATCGAAATCAAATTATAAGTAAAAAAAAAGTATACAGTGTCAAAAATCAGTACATTATAATAATTTATAGCGAAAAAAAAAATAGTAATTATAGAAGGCCCTCTACCAGACCGGGCTTAAAAGTTGAGGATGGATAGAAGTTTAAAATAGAAAATCGTCAAGAAAATCGAAGGATACACACAGTTTTAAAAACACGATTGAATACTTAAAATTCAAAACTCTCGATCAAAAACACTTTAAATATTTTTTTCTGTAAAGGCCATCTGAAAACGAAAATTTTGAAAAAAAGAGAATTGAATTTCGACCATTATTAAGAAAGTTATGAGTAAAAAAATAAAAAAAGAGCGGTTTTTTTGAAAATTCGATATTTTTCTAACAAGGGATCAAATAAATCTAAAAATTTACCAGGAAGCCTCTTTTGAGGGGTACTAGAAAATATTAAAGAATTACGAAAAAAAAAAATACTATTCAATATATGTAACATAAATTCCAGAAAACAGATTTTCCTTTAAGTCGAATGTTTCGAAAAAAGATTATTGAATCTGGCTATGCTCTTCACACACCCAAGGTAGAATATCTCAATCGATACCATACAATCTTTGATAGCTTCTAGAGTACACTAATTTATTGTCTCTTCTTTTCCTTTAAATTTCTAGATTTTCTCGAAAATTTAATTAAACTACTACAAAAAAGACGAGATGCAGCTAAACACCCTATTAACGAACCTTCACTCAATTTATTAAGTTGACTGCATCGGTTCACGGAACGCAAACGTTCGTTGTTGCACGAAATATAAAATTAACCGACCGCATCGCGTCGAATTTGCTTGGGTATTTTTGCCTTTAATTTTATGCGTCAACGCAGCCGGTCGACCCCTTTCAACGCTCATCCAGTGATAAGTCACAGAGGAATGACCAACGTTATTTTCTACTCTATGCACGCCATACGTCCGATAGCTCTTTAATGAACAGAAGCGCGCTGTCGTTATAATGCGACGACGCATGTTGCGCTCACATGTAGCCAACTGACACGAGAATTGTTCGCGTGGTACCCCGACCCATTTAATGCAGTAATTGCTCGTCAATTAATTTAACAAAAACGAGAGGCAGCCGGTCAGGCGGGCCTACCATATTGGACGTAAAATTGATCTAACCAATTGGTTTTCCACTATTAATTGTTCAATGGTATTTATCGATGACGATGCGTGTCCTGCCCAGTCGATCGATCATCTGGTTAGTCATCTTTCACTTAGAGCAAATAGTTCTTCGATTGGGTTCATGAAGATATACAGGTCTGCAAGAAGATTTTTGCGGCGACAGAGTGCGAAAAGAATTAACTCAATTTTATTACGTGTAATGTTAATTTCCTTTTTTTATGGATACTTTAAAGTAACATCGTCTTCGGTGGTGTATACACAGGGTGATGACGTAAATTGTTACTAATTGTTTCCTCGGAAATTAATGGTGATATCGACCAATTTTTTTTTGTATTGAATGGGACTTAGTCTTTCTCGTGTGATGTATGGAGTACTGGTGTTAGATATGTTCAAATGTCGCGCGTCCGGGAGCGCTGCATAATGACAAGCGACACTCGCGGGACCGCCGATGTTCCGCGCTCGCGATCGCTGCGTATCTATCGATCGTTGCGCATCGTTCGATCTGCTACTGTTAACGAGAATACACGTAACATCTAATCTACGCCTTTTCTGTATCACCGTTTATATTAAATAGAATTAAGTATCCCGGTAATCACGGTGCACTATTATTGAGGGATTCCTGGAGCCATCCTCATTTTTCCCTTCTTCCACCTAAGAAATACAACAACTGGCGAATAGCCTCCAAGGGAAACAGGGAACTATACTAATTGCATGTATGGATTGTTTTTTATTTTCTATTCATTCTGTTATCTTCAATGTAAATAATACCTTCTTTAAAAGTTAAAGCCACAAAAATCATATCGCTTGACACTATAAGGAGTTATTATCGTATGTGCGAGAGAAGAAAAGGTTTTTTCAAGAATTTTTATTTTACATAACAATCAACTGTGGATTGTCAATCTTTTTACACACATTACAAGACATGTTAAACTAATATGGACAATTTTTGTTGCTTATTTTATTTAATTTTTGTCACTGTTATAACCACATAAAACCTGTCCTCCTTTTCCACGGTTAATCAGATAATTTGACACTGGATCATCCGAAAGCAAAATATCAAACAGATTGTTAAAATACAATTATGTCGCTATCGTCCGCTCTATAATAAAACGTCTTTGATTAAAAATATAAAATGGTATACGTTTGAATTTTGTCAACGCTTTTTTTGAATTTTAATCACTTGAAAATATGGTATAATATTAATGAATATTATAAGTATAAAACTATATTATAATAATATTCTTAATAATTTGCTTTCGAATGATCCTGTTATGAGCCAAGGGCTGATAGGCTAATTTCATTATCGCGTCAACTGTGAAAAAGAAGGACAAATTTGATATGGCTATTATGAAAGAAAAAAGATTATTAAAAATAAGTATACCAAATTTAGTTCATTCGCTTAACATGTCAATTATTAGATATACAAACATGAACATTCCGCAATTATTTGTTATGTAAAATATAGATTCTTGAAAAAAATCTTTTTATCTTTCGCACATACACACGATAATAGCCTCTTAAGGCGACACTCCTTTTTTTTACCACTTTCAAAGCAATTTTCATGATTTTTTTACATTCGCGATATTTGACATAAACTTTTGAAAATTGTTACATTTGATTATTATACATGTATGTACATAATTTTGTTAAAGTAACGATTGTCCAGTTCAATTAATTTCGAAGATACGAACAATATTCCATTCTCGTTAAGTACGCCAAACGTTAATGCGATTGCGCCCGTCCAGGTGGTCCGAAGCAATGAAAAATGATTCTGTTTTATTCATTATGAATGAGGTTATCGCGGGAATACAGAAAAAAAGATTAAAA
This sequence comes from Hylaeus volcanicus, assembly GCF_026283585.1. Classification (NCBI taxonomy): domain Eukaryota; kingdom Metazoa; phylum Arthropoda; class Insecta; order Hymenoptera; family Colletidae; genus Hylaeus; species Hylaeus volcanicus. Next base: position 15,262,568 of record NC_071980.1, read on the forward strand.
TAAAATTGACAAAATCTCGGTTCTTTAAACTCTGCTTCATACAATTTACATTTAGTTGTCCGGAAAAAAATAGTAATTTTTTAAATATAAAAAATACCGTAGTAACAGAAAATATATTATTAATATTGTATAATTTTACCTGCATATTTGCATATCTTTCGGATATAACCGGCACATGTTTTCCGTACATATATTCATCATACATAAATATCCGAAGTCTATATATGAGCAATCATGAAAACCTTCCATAAAAATTATTTTCTGTTTCTACTCATTTAAAATTGATCGTAAGTTCATAGCATCGTTAAGGGGGGGGGGGTCAAGTAAAATTCAAAGTTTTGACCTGTTTTTTGTTTCTGTTTAGAAAATTAGTTTACCATCTGGAGAATGTGGTCCAATCATTTCAGCTAAAACTTCGAAGTCTAAGTGTACCTACAAAGTCATTAAAGTGATGCGCTCCGAACGGTACACGAAGGACTATTTTTAGATCCGGAAACTTTAAACGCATTTTTCTCAAAACACAAAGTTTCGCGTGCCGTGCAATGTAGCTTAGAGGTTTTTCAGCCGATTGCTATGAAACTTGGTACAAAATATTCCTTAAACTATTCTCCTTTGCATCAACCTAAAGATTTTTATAAAAATTGAAATAAAGAATGTTTTTAATCACTTTTTTTTATAACAAGATTTTTTTAACGTGGCGTGAAATTTTAAATTAAAAATTTTTTTCTTTTAATCTAGGATGATGGAAACTGGATTACTATATATTAACGAAAAATTGGTGGATTTTTGGTTTCAAATAATTAGAGTGATCTGTGCGTTGCACGGCGCATTTTCGAGAAGCCAACTTCAAACAGCTGCTGTTCATTCATTTATAAATATTTTTACATAAAAAAAATTATATAAATTATCTAGATGCTACAAAATATCAAGTAATTAGTTGTAAATAAATATATATTACACACTCTTCAAAAATAATTCACGAAATAGCGGATGTTTACTTGACCCTCCCCTATTAACCGGATAGAAAACTTTAAATAAAATATTAAACTGTACGACTGTAAGCAATTTCAACGTTTCGTGTCGAGTTAAAAAATATTTCTCCATGTTTAAAAAGTTAAACAAAAAGCGAACAGTTTGTAACCTATTTTCTATTTGTGAATCTATTTATTTGTTGCCTTAAACCAAATATGGTTTAAATAGCACACGTTACATATCTTAATGCGCCTTTTTTACATACATTTAATTTACATACAATTAATTAATTTAAATTAAATTTAAATCAAATCAAATCACTATTGCGCATAGCTTAATAAATTTAAATATAATCATCAGACCCTTAACGTCTGGACCGCATAGGAAACACCTCATACGAGTCGGGAGGCAGTATCCGCGACGGTGAAGCGCTATTATGAGGGCAGCACGCTCACCCTCATACCTTGGACATTCCCAAATGACATGATCCAAGTCCTGACCCTCAGCACCACATTCGCAAGCACTGTCCAAAACAAATCCCACTCTGGCTAACAAATTATTTAGGTTATAATGATTAGAGCGAGCTCTATTGACAAAAGTGACAAAATTCCTAGGCAGCCAACGCTCATGGAACCATGGTTTTCCATCATCCTCATGGAAGAATCGGACGTACTCTTTACCCTTAAATATGCCTTGTTCTTTGATTAAGATTTTGCAAGTAAGTCCATCCTTTCGTTGCCAGTAAGATCAGTATGAGATGGTACCCATATGAACTTAATAAACTTTCGATTATTATTATTAGCTGTAAAGGTGAAGTATTTATTTTTAATTTCGAGGAGGTGATAGTTAGTGGAATAACGGAGTGTTGGTTTTTCCAACAATTTAATCACGCTCAACGAAGCGGAAAGAATAAGAAAGTTTGTATTATTAAATGAATTGACGATATCTAATGCATGATTAATAGCATGGCACCCCGCAGTGAAAACTGATGTTCTTATATCTAAACTAATTTTTCGTGTTATATCTAGTTGCGGGCAATATACTGCAGCACCTACTGATGGAGAGTGTTTTACTTTACTACCGTCTGTATAAATTACAATAGTATTGTGGGGGGTTAGATTCGATATAGTCCAATAGTATCGCATTGGGGTTAGCACAATCGCGCATCACTGCGCCTAAATTAGTATCGCAAGGTAAATTGCTAAAAACTATGCTATAGTCAAGTGTAAATATCGGATGTTTTTCGTTGATTACAAGGTCTAGTTGTAAGTTTAGAATTTTCTGGATATTTTCGTCTAGAAGTGAGAGCTTCCTCCTTCTACGAGAGGATGAAGCGGTCATGTCTACACTGTTATTAAACAAAATTTGGTGTGAGGTTAAGTCTGTAAAACAATAACATTTGAGAAGATATTTTTTACCTAAGAAATTGGTTCTATCGCGGAAGGTAATTAATTTAGCTTCACTAAGCAAAATATTAGTAGGTGTACTTATTCTGTAACCCAATGCTAGTCTTTTCAATAGAGTTTTTTCACTGTGGGATAGTATATAAAACAGTTGTATTCCATAGATGGCCTTATGATGCTCCGAAAGATTAGCAGCAGCGTTTCGGGAGAGGCACCCCATGAGACCCCAGAGAGAAATTTTAAAATGTTCATAAGTTTGAAGCATTTTTTTCTCATAGCCTCGACATGTACTTTGAAACTCGTGTCAAAGTCAAAGTTAATACCCAAGAACTTTACAGAGTTACTTGATTTAATAACATAATTTCCAATTTTAATTTCTGTTTTCCCCGGATGTGTTTATTATTAAAGTGGATAAAAATTGTTTTGGTAGGAGATAGTTCAAGACCCGCACTGCTAAGGTTAGAGGGAATAGTGTTAATCGACTCTTCTAATAGTTTCATACTTTCTTTGACCGAAGTAGAATTACAGAAAATAGCGATGTCATCAGCAAATTGTGAGACCTGAACGTTGTTTGCGACATTATTAGTAATTTTAGATACATATAGGTTGTATAGTAAAGGGCTTAAGACTCCCCCTAGGGGGAGACCTCTCCACACCGTTCTTTCAACATAGTTTGTACGCTCTCTCTTAGCCGATATATATCTTTCATATGTTAGATGTTTAATGAACTGAATACTATTGATAGAGCAACCTGCATCAGCCAACTTATGCAAAAGCAAAATACAATTAACATTGTCAAAAGGCGATTGAACATCCAAAAAGGCACCACGAGTGTCCCTGTCTTGATTCATTGCGGTTTCTATGCTAAATGATAACGCGGATAAGTTATCAGAACAAGATCTGCCTCTCCGGAAGCCTGATTGCGAACTAGGCAGAATAGACTGGTTTTCTAGCCACCACTCTAATCGATTTTTAATCATTTCTCTCGAATAGTTCGCAGATCCATGAGGTAAGACAAATTGGTCTAACACTCAGTTTGTTTGCTTTGTCAATAAAGAACATTTGGGAGGAGCGCCATTCTTGGGGATATAGTTTCTCGCAATACATTTCGTTAAACACATCTAATAAAATAAGTTTGATGTTAGTAGGCAATAACTTTAGAAATTGGTAATCTACACTATCAGTTCCTGGGGGAGATTTGTTCTTTTTGTAATCTAAAGCAAAGTTAAATTCAGTAAAGTTGAATGGACTGTCAAGAAACCGATTTGATTAACACTGCGGTAACCATTCCGGATCAGGCACGGCCCACGGAGGGGCAATCTTATCAAGACACTCGTCAATTTTAATTAAGCGTTGAGACTCTGACATTGCTTTGTTCTCAGTGCACGTCCACTTATTTTTTAATCTTCTACAACAATTCCAGAAATAGTTACTGCCTTTCCTAATGTCGAAGTGCTTCACAAAGTTATGAAAATACTCTCGCTTCTTTTGTTTATACGTTTTCTTTGCAATAGCAACCTGTCTTTTGAAATGTATTAAGTTATTCAATTCTAAAGTGTATTGCCATTTCTGAAATGCCGCTTTACGCAATCTTTTAACTCGTTCACAATCAGCATCCCACCACGGAACAGGGTTATTAGCAACCGTCCTTCGTGGGGGAGTGCTACTCATTAGGGTACTTCTTATATGACTAACAAGAAAGTCATACTTTTCCACAAAGTCCAGACCGTCAAATTCATGTGCTAAAAATAGGGGGAAACTGTTTGACATTTCTTTCTGGTAATTGTCCCAATCTGTCTTCTTCAAAGACAATCTGTTTGTTAATTTTTTGTAAATGTGTTTAGTTTTCTGAGCTCTAATTAAAATGTTAATCAGACTGTGGTCGGATCCACGAGTGTCATCTAAGATATCTACGCGCGTTACATCAATTAGATCGGACGTTGTAAAAATTAAGTCGATATTGGATTTGCTATTATTGTGGAAGCTGAAATGTGTAAATGTGTCTGGGTTGTGTAGAAAAACGTCACAATTCAGTAAACTATTCAACAATCTCTCATCATTAATATCATCATTTGTACAGTTCCAAACCTTGATATGCGCGTTAAGGTCTTCCACAAATAAGCACGGACGAAGTTTTGACTCAACGAGGGTCCTTGAGGCCTATAAGCTACGAATATGTTAATTATAGGAAATGTGTTCACTAATTTAACTATACAGGTTTCAAGTCGATTATTAAAAGAACCAATGTCTGGGAGAATATCGTATTTGATGTCTTTCCTAATGTAGATCGCTACGCGTCCTCCTGTTCTATCAACTCTATCTTTGCGAATGGTGTTGAACCCTTTAAAGTTCATCTTAATTTCCGGCTTTAGCCAAGTTTCGACGCAGATGAATATGTCAAAATCTTGTAGGAGGTGTAGAAGTTCCTCTTTTCGCTGCGAAATGCTCCTAGCGTACCAGTATACGTAGTAGTGTTATGTGTTACGTGGCATCTTTAGTGTAGAATTTATTTATTTAGTTTTAGTTTATTTTCTTTTTCTTTTTATTTATTTTTAATATAAGAGAATATTTAATATTTAATTAATTTTAATAAAAATCTAGTATGTTGAGTCATTTGCGACCTCTTGGTCAGTGTTACATGTTTCTAAGTTTTTTATAATTCTAGTTAGTCGATTCTTCATGCTGCGATGTGTCATACTAGGGTAAATATCGCGCAACATATTGCTCAATGCCTTGAGGTCGTGTGTGTAATTTTTTGCAATGTCAACATGATTGGGTTTCCCAATGGTGTCCCATAGAAAATTGTTCAGTTTGTTGTAATCCAGAACATACGTATTGGGATGTTGTTCAAGGATTTCTTTGAGTGAGGCAGTTATTGTTTCAATATCAGTATTCTGGTCGCTGCTGATGATTGAGGATTTTCATACTTTTTTTGTTTTCTCCATTTTAGTGCGTTTATCTTCGTGTTTTTGGCTTGTTTTGACGTCAGAGTCGTCTGATGTTGGACTGTAATTGTTTGCCGTTTTTGTTGAGTAAGATGTGGTGGTAGAGAGTGGTCTTTTATTGGTAACATTTTTGTCGTCGTCTCTTGTGTTATAATATGCGTTCGCTTCTGTTAAATTATCCATAATTGTTGGCTCTTTGTTAAGGTCTTCGTTGTTTTGATCGGTAAGTGGTTTCTTATTTACTAATGTTGATATAGCGGAGTTTACATTCGGGCACTGTTTGGCTAGATGATTATCTTGCTTGCATATAAAACATTTAGGATTATCGGCTGAGACGTAAATCCAGTAGTTGACATTGTCATGTTCGATTTGTATGTTGTCGGACAGTTTGTTTACATCGCTTGGTTCTATATAAATTTGTTGTCGAAAACTTAATATATGTGAGAGTCCCGTTTCATTTATTCCTGCTCTGATAAAAGTTAATTGCGAGGCGCACTTTATGCCGATTTATGATAATTTCCTTTCAATTAGATCATGGAGAATGGTTGGACATACATTAGAGAGAATGATTCGCTTAGCTTTTGAGATGAGCGGTCTGATACGAAGAGTATGATTGCCGTTGTTGATGTTCACATTAGGATCTGTGATTTGATCAACTAGTTGGTCGTTAACAAGATACATACAAATTCTGCCATTGGAAATTCTTGAGACAAATCTGATGTTGACTGGAGAGATCACTTTAGGTAATGCCATTACGTATTCCTTTATGGTAACACCGTCGATTGCGTCCATAATAATTGCTTGTTGCTTGGTTGGGAACGTGACATTCTGAGTTACGGCTGCATATGATAGAGATACATTTTTTGATGCTGGATTCGGTGATTTTTCGTTTTCCTTAAGTTGAACACTTCTGTAGTCAGGAGTGTTCATGGTTTTTGCATTATTTACGGGTGAAACCCCTTGGTTACCAAGGGACATCATCGCCGTAATTAATAATAAATAACTAAATGTATATGAAACTATACCACTATTTCACGAGTACTCGTTTCACTAGATTTGCACTGTAACAGCTGAATCACCCAGCCAAAGGCGGAACTGTTTGTAAACACGACCGACTCGCTCGATGGTTCAAACCCGACTCCTGTAACCTATTTTGTTGGCGCTTCGTGAAATACACAACGTTTTGTTGTTCTCAGGTACATTTATTCTTATATTACAAAACACACCGAATGAGCACATGTGTAGAACATTATACTGCGCAATAAGCGTACGCAACGCGCAGTTTGAAAAAGAAAACAAAAGAAAACCATGTAGGCAGTGCCAACTTAAAGGAATATTAAAAGAGATATTGAATTAAAGTACAGTGGGTGCAGAAAGTATTCGTACACCGATCAATTTCCAAAAAAACTATGTGTAACTTGTTTTTTATATATTCTTGGTATATATTCTTGGAAATCTCTAGAATAGATAGAGTACAAAAAAAAAAATAATAGCTATTTATATAAGTTGCGAAATTAACAAGAAAAGAACAATTAATCGATAGAAATATTGGGGCAATAAGTATTCGCACAATTGTTTAATTTTTAATATATAATACATTTAATACATTAATACATTCTACACCCACTATATAATCATATATTATAATCATCAACATATTTAACCCCAAAGAGTTAAAAATCATGAGTTCACCTTACGTGAAACACACCTTTACGCGCGCTCCTCAGCTACAAGGCTTAAGAGGATGCTGCACGAAGAATTTGCATAGCGGTTATCGTGCCGCGCGACATGTGCTGGCGACTACCTAGAACTTGCGACTACCACGTTTGCGCCAGTGGACATGCCTACGGAACGCATAAATAGAAGCGTACGCATAATGCACGTAATATATTTGTAGATCACCGTGATACCATGGCATACCATACGCTGGAAGCGACGCGATGACCGTGCCCCGCACCGCCTCGTTGCCGTAGGTTGCCCCGTACCGCGGGGGACCGTCGCCATCTCTGTTGTGCTCTCCGCGGCGTAACGTGCCACGAGGGCACCGACGGAACGCCATGTGGTGGGAGACGGCATATGGGCACGCGCCCAAGATCTGATAAGGTCGGCCGCTTCAATTGACTACAATCATGGGGGTTAGACATTAACTCGCGGGGACTCTTGCCGCATTTAAAAGATCGGACTACCGTCAACTGACCTGGCCTAAACCAGGAATTTTCACGTAATTCACACCTGAAACTTAAGGGGTTAGTCGCAGTCAGGAAAATGAAAACGGACACTTTCTTGTGTGTTTTTTTTTAAGCATTAACTCTGCGGCACAGGAATTCAGGTCATAAAATAGACCCATGTTGTAATTTTATTGTGTTTTAAATCAAACAAAATTGTTATGGATTTGTTCTTCGCATTTTGAAGCTGAAGGGTAAAAAATTACCTACACTATATTCAAATCATATTTATAGTTTCAAGAATATTAAAACATAAACAATAAATAAAAATATGTTTTTTTTTGTATTATTCCCCAAGTTGCATGGTGGGACGAATAAAATCTCACCATACTTTCATCATTTGCAAACAAATTTAATCTTTAGTTTTTATTATAAAACACTTCACTTGTTTATACAGAACTAATTTTTATATAAATTAACTTACCTCTACGATTTTTCACATAAAACCAGGAAAGAAATATTATCGCAATAAACCTTCCGCTTACAACAATTGTTGAACCGGTATTAGCATGTTGAAAGTTGCCAACATAAGTGCATACATTTGTAACATTGGATGAATATATTACCAACTGCTTTACGTAAATAAGACGAAATATAAACCTATATTTAAATATATTACAAAGTATGTCTTAAAGAACTTTAAAAGAATATTTGTTTTAAAACAAAGTTAATTCATTTCGTCATAACAGGCGATGGTGTGGGTGGCCACTTTGTTTGCGGTGAGCAAGATTTCTCCAAACTGGTGTACCTGAAAACAAAAATAAAGATAGATTTCGAGAATATATTAAACTAACGGGTCCCTGATCGAAGGATATCGGAAAAAATTAATTTAAAACAAAGTGACGTACATTTGAAGTTAAAGTTCAATTTTTATTATAAAATTAAGTGATTAAATAGAGAATAAAAAGAAAAGTATATAAGAAAATAAAAAGTCCTTCGATTAGGGACCCGTTAGACTAATATATTTTCTAAATCTACCTTTAGTTTTGTTTTCAGGTATACCGGTTTGGAGAAATCTTGCTCACCGCAAACAAAATGGCCACCCACGTCATCGCCAGTTATGACGAAATGAATTAACTCTTTTTTAAAACAAAAATTCTTGTACAGTTCTTTAAGACATACTTTGTAATATATTTACATTTCATTAATAAAAATTATTATTTAAAACCATAAAAAAACACACCCAAGCAAGTGTCCGTTTTCATTTTTCTGATTACGACTAACCCCTTAAGGGATTGTGATTTTCATTGAAAAATCAAATTATACGAAACACAATGTATCGAGTCAGACCAGCATTTAATTGACACCATGTTTCATTACTCGCTAGCATTTGCAATTTGGTTGACGCATCGCACGACGAGCCTTTTGTGTTTCTGATCAAAGGATAAATAAATTTCATTTAAAAAGAAAAAGTATTGCTTTAATTTTAAATTATTAAAAACATTATTACTACATCAATACGTTATATTCTAACTGTTAAGGGGGGGGGGGGACACTTCTTTTTCCAAAAGGAATGCACTTTTTAAATATTTGTTAATTAAATATTTAACCTTTTCCGGATCTAGAGATATTAAATTTCATATTTTTTCGATAGTTAGAAATGGCAAAACGAATTTTTAGATTGAAACAACTGACAGTACTAAATAGATTATTACGCAGATATTATAGGGATAAATAATTAGTATTTCTTCTATTGGTGTTGAAGTCATTGATGTAGAAGTATATTTACATTAAATATTGATAAAATATATTGATTCTATGGAAAGATAACGAAAAAAGCTGATAAGTTGCTAATACTTGACGAATGTAAAAGAAATGCACGTAAAACAGCAAATCTCTATGTTGCAAAATACTCTGAGAGCAACATATCCACTTTGTCACTGTTAGAATACATTTTCTACAAGTTAATACTACCATTTTCTCTCGTGACAAGTCAAAAATAAATAGAAGAACTGTCTTAAGTTCTAGTCACTAACTACCTTAATAACTAAGCTATGATATGTATGTTGACATTCTTTTCTTTGTTGTAAATTGTCAACAGTTCGCAGATAAATTTCTAGTAATCCAACATGTAGTCAAGGATCCTGAACTGAATGTAATTTCGAGTCTTAATAATAAAACAACTACACAGCCTTCGACTTGTAACAAATAAAATAGATAAGTGTATACTACTTTTCTTGGCTCTTTAAAAAATGCTTTTTCGTCAGTTAGTTATCATTTGTTTCTGTTCCGGTGCAGTTGATAAAAATTGCCTTCTACCTATATCTAACAGTAACAATATCATCACGAGACGAGTGTGAAAATAATTTAAATGACCTTGGTTTTTCTAAAAACCGCCATAGAACCGTTCTTTTATCGTAATCAGAGTGTGACGTTTAGATACATTTTTATAATCTTCAAACTATTAACTATTCAACATAAAAATATAATTTTTTGTAATCATATGTAGAATTGATTATGGTTCAAAATATTAAAAGGTACTCGAATCAAAAATATTTACTAAACTAACAACATACGAACAACAAAATAGAATTTAAAATGTAAATGATATGTACAGTGGGTGTAGAAAGTATTCGTACACCGATCAATTTCCAAAAAAACTATGTAAAATTATAATTTATTAACTCATTTTTTATAAACAATGACATTCTACATATTCTCGGAAATCTCTAGAATGGATAGAGTACAAAAAAATAGCTATTTATGTAAGTTGCGATATTAACAAGAAAAAACAATTAATCGATAGAAATGTTGAAGCAATAAGTATTCGCACAACTGTTTAATTTTTAAAACTGCATTAAAAAAAAAAAGAAATTTACATTAATTTACAACTATATAATATTTCCTTCGTGGGATTTCCTTTTGATTTTATAATTATTGTAACTCTTCTAAGCATTAAAATAACTAAATTATTAGTTATTCGAAGTGGGATCTTCTTCCATTTCTGTGTTAGAGCCATTTTTAAAAGTACTTTACTGGAAATTTAATGTTTTCTAATTCGTACGGAGCAATAAACTAATGTGTTTACGTTACAAACTCTATTGCAAATGGTTCGTCATAAGAATCGTACAAATACTTATTGCTACTATACTTTTACCCACTTTTCGCATTTGTGTATTAATTTCACAAATTATATCAACTAGTAAATGTTGTTTGGACTATATCTATCTTAGAGACTTCCGAGAATATGTACAATATCATTGATTAGAAAAAAAGAAGTTAAGAAACTACAATTTCACACAAAAGTATTTGGGAAATTGATCGGTGTACGAATACATTCTACACCCACTGTATGTAACGAACTCATCGTTCGCCAAATTATGATTAATTTCCCTGAGGTCCAGTCCCTTTCACGCGACCACGCATCGACCATATTCTACCACTTTACACACATATCACGCTTACAGCAGACACTCGATAACACACACTCATGATACTGCCGTATTGACTCATGTCAACGGTGACTGACGTGCTTGAATAGAAAGGATATTGTCAGTAGATGATATTGTCACTAGAGAATATACTTTTCGTTCAAGCACGTCAATCACCAGTAACGTAACGCTTAACGTGTTAATTATTTCGCCGCCTCGAATCCTCGATAATCTACCACATGATAACATCTAGGGGTGTGCGAGATCCCGGTCAGGACGGCATTTGTTGGGGGACCGGGATGAAATCCCGAGAATTTCGAAATCCCGTAAATGTTCGTGATTTCTAAAACGTTTGTAATTTCCGACATTTGAAGTTTCTTCATACTTCCAGCAATTACAAGAATCCGGCAGCTACAGTGGGTGTCGAAGTATTCGTACACCGATCAATTTCCAAAAAAACTATGTGGAACTTGTTTTTTATAAACAATGACATTTTACATATTCTCGGAAATCTCTAGAATAGATAGATTACAAAAAACTAATAGCTATTTATGTAAGTTGCGAAATTAACAAGAAACTAGCTGGTTATCGTTGCTCGCTTAATTCATATAGCTATTCGTGTTTATTTTGTGTGCGACCGTTTACGGGCCACACAAGGAACTTCCCAATTACAGCGCCATCTATCGCGAATAAAAAAAAATGTTTGAAACTAGTGTTTTGAAAAGGTCTCATAGCCAGCTTTCACAGTGCATGATAAAAAATGAGGTGTTCCATTAAAAAAATCATGTTGACCTTGACGTGACTTTGACCGGTCCTTTGAAGGTCAAACGGACACGATCGTTCAATATAATTTTTGAAACCCTAAAACATTTGTCTAAATCATTTTTCTCACAAATGTTCCATTTTGGAAATATTTGACTGTTTCCATACTTTTGGAGCACCCTGTATCTATACATACCTGTGTTATACATATGCATACAAATGTAAAAATAGGGGTATAAGATATTTTATTTTAAATTTTCGTGTAGAAAAACAAGTTTTTCAACATTTTCGGACTGTAGTTTAGTTCGATTAATATTAATATTAATATATTCCAATAATATTCCAATAAAAGGTGATACTGTTTTTTATGTGCAATATAACCAGGTACATAAATCTTTCGTATTTATACACTTTTCTGAGAAATGAAGTGACCTTCAGTGTTTTAAATGGAATGGTATATTTTTTATACAAAAGTATGGCAGAGTATCGAATTCTAAATAAAAAAGTATTGACCTTTATTAGCCCTAAACCTCATAGGTGACGAGTAATTTCACTTTATTAGTTGGCAATTTTCTTAACGTAATATCAAAATGAAAATTCAAACAAGTGTACTACGAATTCCTCGTAAAGAGAAACATCATCCCTGCCACCTAGCACTTCATCAGGAGCTTCATGCCTGTACACATCGCTGTCCTGCGGAAATCTGTGATAAGGTTGAATCTCCATCTTGATATTACGTTAAGAAAATTTTCAAGTAATAAAGTGAAATTACTCGTTAGCTATGAGGTTTAGGCCTAATAAAGGTCAATACTTTTTTATTTAGAATTCGATACTCTACCATATTTTTGTACAAAAAATATACCATTCTATTTAAAAAACTGAAGGTTACCTTCATTTCTCAGAAAATAGTACAAATACGAAAGATCTATATACCTAATTACATTGCACACAAAAAACAGTATAAATTTTTCTTCTTTCATTTTTTTGTCATATGTACCATTTACGAGAAAAACGCTGGCTAGTAATAACCTGAACACCCTGTTTACCTTGTAAATTATCAACCGCGTTCCAACAAAACGGTATTTAAAGCTCTGTCAATATACAAAACTCCAGTGGCCAGTTAAACTTTTACCCGGGGTTGTTTCCTTGTAAGTATAAAGGGAGAAAAGTTACGAGTAGGTGTCGTTGGTAAAGATACACGAGCGTCTAGGCACGCATAAGCTAAGGTAGTGGAACGTCGCAAAAAGGAGACGAGAACCGCGACGTATCGAGGAGGCATCGATGCTGCTTAGCGAGTACCTGACACTCGACGCGGCCGAAGAGGACTGAGGGAGGATAAAGGTAGCCAACACGAAGAATTCCGCGGCTCCCACTTGAAGCTATCAAATGTCTGACGAATGGACAAGAATGCCGTGCTATCAAAGGATCTGGCCTCCCTTCCCTCTTCATAAATACGCGCGTGCAAGGAAAAAGAAAGAGACGAGGACGGTGGAAGAGGGAGAGGAAAGGAGCAGACGATGTCTTAAGACAGGTAGCGGACACAAAGGGAACCGGACACTCGCCTACGCCTGGCTATTTCATTCCTTGCCTCGTGTACCTAAACACCCCCTCGCCTTCCATACGAATCACCTTGAGAGGGAACCTCCTCACAGGTGCACCCGAATGTTCGGTACAAATCCTGTAACTATATGCTGCGCACTGACAGCTACCATCTACCTGCACCAATCTCGGATATCAGGTCAATGCAACGACTGTTCGTAGAACGATACTACCAAACTTTGCAAACCACGAAAGGAATAAACATAGGAGATTCTTGTAAGTCTGTTTACTGAACTCTTCAGAGAACAGTACTCAAAGGATTATTCGTTGTAAGTTCACTGAACCTGCTGTCGTCTTGTTGAGGGATGCTGAATTCAGGTATGCAATTCAGGTATGCATGTCCATGGCTTAAACCTCTTTGGAGGCGCGTTGGACTTTTTACGACCCTCAGGCTCATTGCTACTTTGATATCGTGTGACGAACGGTAGATGTACGATTATTACACAATGCAACAATAAATACATTTTAGAGGTAATTTTTAGGTCGTTTCGATATCAGACACCAGGCATCATCGTATCACTAGCAAACATATATAGAATCAAAAAGGAGAAACTAGGATAAAGAGTATGTCAATTTATAAAAAGATATAGAAGCTTTATACAAATTAATTTTTTTTAATCAATATTATTTTGGGTATTCGAAAATATTTGACATCATTCGATAGACACCGTGAATTTATAAAAGAGTAGCTTTTAGAATCCGTTAATTCATTTGGAGGTTTATTAACTGCACAAAATATTGAACACACTTCTCTTAGTGATAAAACAGTAGCTTCAAGAATTTTCGACATTTCAGAACATATTATAAATCAAGTAAAGTATCTCTTAGCAACCTGCTCGTATTTTTCTTTGTGTCTTGATGAAAGTACCGATAACAGATACATAGGTCAATTAAGTATTTTCGTTCGCGTTATACATGATGATTTCTCACCTGTCAAAGAATTATTAGATTTTGTTCCTATGCACAGTACAGTAACAGGTACTGATATTTTTAAAGCCGTAGAAGAAACTTAAAAAAAATTTGATACCGATTTTAGTAAATGTTCGGCTATAATAACTGACGGTGCAAAAGCAATGACAGGCGCAAAAACTGGATTGTTTGGCCAATTGAAGCAACGAAATATCAATATTTACATTGCTTGATTCACCAGAAAGCGTTATGTGTGAAACTAAGTGACGCAATGCAGATGGTCAGAAAAATTACAAATTTTATTAAAGGCGGTAACAGATTTCTTCTTCATAGAAAGTTTCAACAGTCTCTCATTAAATATAACGCTGTCTTTAGTGATGTACCTCTTCATTGTGCAGTACGCTGACTAAGTCCAGGGAAATGTTTACTGAAATTTTTTGCAGTTAGGAAAGAAATATCTCTTTTTTTACAGGAACCATCAGTTCCACAAAATAATGAATTAAAAATTTTTTTAGAAAAAGTAAAAGCACTTTTGGAGGTAGCTCTAATCACAGATGTTATCAGTCAATTAAATATATTAAACATGATGTTGCAAAAGCCTAAGCAGAGTATTACTGAATTAATAAGTCATATTGATTGTTTCCGTAGAAAATTAATATTAATGAAAAATCACATTCGAAAAAATATATTCCCTCCGACCCTACCAAATAGAAGACTACAAGTGGCAATAACAAGACTGAGAATTAGTCACACAAATCTAACCCATTGTTACAGAATAACGAAATCACAGCCACCATCATGCACTTTTTGTGACGAACCTCTCACAGTTAAACATTTAATTGAAGAATGTCAAGGAATGCAGCACGATCGAGAAGAATTCAAACTTTTAAATAATATGCAGACGATTCTCAACAATAGAAACGAATTTCTCAAACTAGTAGATATATTAACGAAATATGAAATAATGAATAAATTGTAATTGAATTATAGTTATTAACGTGGTCACTAATAACCATGTAGTTAATGTGACCTTAAACAAAGTAATTAAAAGAAAATATATATATATATATATATATATATATATTCCACTTTTTTCTATCTTGCCAGATACTCAATGAAGAACATGACAGGAATATTGATTTTACTAAGCATATACATATTCTCGAGTCGATCATATATTAATTTGATACGCGTTTTAATGTCAAAACATTTATGACACTTAGAACCGATTCAACTCTTTTTGAAAATCCCCTTCTTGTTACGATAGAAGAGCAGAAGCTACAGTTCCAAGAGTAACTTTGCTTATTACAAACAAATATTTTTTTTAAATCGCGAATAGAGAGAGGAATCGAATTTTTTAAACTTTTAAATAAATCCTCTTATCCAAATTTAATAGATTTCAGCCTTCGTATTTTTTCTATGCTCGGCTCAACATATTTATGTGAACGTTCTTTTTCGAAATTAAAAACTATAAAAACAGATAGGCGTACCAGTTTAAACGACGTTTCATTATCGGCATTAATACGCACAGATATTTCAAATATTAATGTAGATATAACTTCGCTAGTTCAATCCCGCAAACGTTTTAAAAAGAAATGAATTATGAACGTATTATATTACATTTCATACTGTTATGATAAACTCGAAACTATGTACGGTATGAATATTCTTTTTAGTGGAATAGGCCTATTGGGGTCACCACTTAAAAAAAAGCGCGTCGACAACAATATAACCTCACGGGTGACGTGGAAAGATATTGCGATTGTAATGGTAAAAAAATAAAAATATATCTTTCATAACAGTATAGAATAAAATATTTACTAAATGAATTAACGCGCTGGAAAATAAAGAGGGAGCGGGCCTGCCGTACGATTCGGGACACGTGACGGTCCTACGCTGCACTCAGGAGAGCGTCAGCTTGTCGGCCCGCGTGACGCACAATAACTGTGAAATGTATTTAATAATTTAAAACTGACAGGATGTACGTAATAATAATAGAAGTTAACAACACTTTAACATAAAAACATGTAGCATACATAAAGTTAATATTTTATTTAAGAGTACTTTGTTTGACATATTATTTCTTTTAGAACTAAACTTTTATTCAAGACTATTATTAACTGTGGAAAAAAAAATATTTTTGTTATTCATTAATGGTGACACTATTATAAGAATAGGAATACGTTACTAAGAGTTTAAAATAAAAACACATACAGTTGGTGTAGAAAGTATTCGTGCATCGATCATTTTCCAAAAAAATTACGTGAAATTGTAATTTATTAAC
Source organism: Hylaeus volcanicus (assembly GCF_026283585.1). NCBI lineage: Eukaryota > Metazoa > Arthropoda > Insecta > Hymenoptera > Colletidae > Hylaeus > Hylaeus volcanicus. The sequence goes on from NC_071980.1 coordinate 15,279,038, forward strand.
TTATTTTTTATTATTAATGATATTCTATAATATCTTGGAAATCTCTAGAATAGACAATATAAAAAAAATTAGTTATTTATATAAAGTAACGAAATTTAAATTAACTAAATGTTGACGTTATTCGGGATGGGATTTTTTTCCATTTCCCTATTTACTGGAAATTTGATGCTTTCTAATTTGTACGAAGCAATAAACTGATGTGTTTATGTTACAAACTCAACTGTAAACAGTTCGTCATAAGAACAGTACGAATACTTGCTTCTATATTTCTACCGATTTTTCGTATTTTCTTGTTAATTTCGCAAACTATATAAACTAATAATTGTTGTTTGCACTATATCTATTCTAGATTTCCGAGAATATGTAGAAAATCATTGATTATAAAACAAGAAGATAATAAACTAAAATTTCACACAAAACTTTTTAAGAAATTGATCGGTGTACCCTGTGATAGTAATTAAACATCGAACAAGTGCGGTCAGTTTTTTATAACCATGCGTAAAGTTAAGAGTTCCGTCAAACGCATATACTATTTTCCACTCCAGCCCCATTATTTAAAAATGTTCTACATGCCAACTTAATTTGTTCATCGTAAGGAGTTCGTATACATGTTTATCTACCCGCAAAATCCATTAAAAAGTCTGTATGCCAGACGAATCTTCGCATCTAGTACCGTTTTTCCATTATCAAGCGCTGCGGCCAACATGGGTTTAGTCTAATTCAATCGCCATTTTTTCAAAATAGAGAGAAGAGATATTTTTCAGAATCTGAGAGAGAATGGTTCAACCTTCCCTGTGATAGCAATTAAATCTCAGACAACTGTGGTCAATTTTTTATAACCTTGGACAAAGTTAAAATTTTAGTTAAATCTACTTCTCTTTAATCAGATCCTATTATTTAAAAAGTTGTTAACATTTTGACTTACATTATGCACTGAATACAATCTATAATATAAGACAATTAACGAACTCAAACTTTCGCTCTGCGAGCGTAATCAGCGCGCGCATATACATATATGCGATATGTAGTATCGCCCTCTGGCTAAGACAAGAGGAAGAGATTAATAGCGATGACAGTTACAGACGGATTACGATTACGATTACGACCATGGTTACGATTACGATTACGAACACGATTACGATTACGATTACGAATGATAAATGTGCGTGTAGCGTTTATTTTTTAAAGGATATGTCAGTATTGTTCAACCGAATGAATTAAAGAAGTTATTAAGTACCCCGGAGCTTACAATACTAATCTAGTAAAGTTTTGTCCCACTGTGCGGCGTGGCGCGATAAGGAGAAGGTAGTGAGCGCAGCCCTCGAAAATCTTCTGTCGCGTGGAAAACATTTCAAGCACCGGACTAGACTACCGTAAACTCGGTCGCGCGAATCAGCGGGTTCGGAAGGAGAGGATTGCGAGCTGTTCGCGATCCGTTGGCCGCACAGTGTCGTTGCGGCGGAACGCCAGAGCGTAGACGGTCACTTAGGTGAGAAAAAGGCGAGTATAAGCGCAACTCGTGGCCGTGGTTACGTGTCCGCTTCAGCGTTTACTACTTACCGGGCGAGTAGGCCACCCACGGCGCCATCTTATCCGGGATCTCTCTCTGGCAGCGCGAAGGAGATACGCGCGAGCGTTATGAGTCGGTACTCATCCTCTACGCTCGCGTACCGACCGTTTAACTGACCAGTCGACCAGTCGGCTTCTCAAGTTCCATATCCTGTTCGAGAAGTCCGAGAATCCCTGGCGCATTGTTTATCTTCGTTCAGGGAGGTGCGCGGGAGGCACGCGGGATGATACGAGCACGGGCGTTTTAAATGTTGCGCAATAACGTCTCGCAGCATCGCATCCGCTCCTAAGATTGTCGTTTTATGCCGGCTGTAAGGTCCAGTGATCGTCGATGCGCATGTCTCTTCCGCGCGTTACTAAGGGTATTTATGGGCGCAGGTAGGTCTCGCACAACGGGCTGAAACTTTAAACGGCGAACAAGAGAAACCTTTGGCCCCTAGCTGGGTCATCCTTGCGACCCCAATAGAGACCTAGACTCCCCAATCCGTAGGCTAAATATAAATAGATACTGGTGGCTCGATAAAAACAACCCAACATTAACCCTTCGTAGACACGCTACAATTTGCGCACCTGTCTAGACACTGTTAGGTTTGTTGTATGGCAACACAATCTTTGTACTAGCTTTAGTTAAGATAACTCTGCCTTCTTCTCATCCTCCGTCAAACTCCAACAGCAAACATTCTAAATTTTTTTCTTCGATAATTGATAATTTCATCCTGACTAGTCATCCTGGACCTCGACCTCGTTACCTCTCCTTTGCCGACCACTAAATTTAAGATAATTCCTATCCTTCCATTTTCTATCTTTCCTGAACCTATAAAGCCCACTACTTTTCCCTTTGAACTAGAGAATCGTCCAAACCGTCTCAATACGAGGATCTATAGCCAGTACCACGCGTATACCTTTGTTAACTTCGTTCAATTTCGCTCGACGTTGTACTTGTTAAATAATAATAAAGTAACGAATCAAGCGGAATACAACAATAGGTACTGGTGGCTCGATCAAAACAGCCCAACGCTAACCCTCCGTAGACAGACTACAATTTGCGCACCTCCTTAGACACTATTAGATTCCAATTTATTACAATGTTCGGTTTCCACTACAATTCGGTACTTAGAAACTAGATTACCGCTGCGTTCCTACTTTTGTTAAATTGTGTTACGAAAAAGCTCGAGAGAGGAGTTTTGGTGTTGCCTTTTAAAGGTTTTGTGTTTAAGGATTCAGAAGGTGATGGAAATAAGGGGAAGGACCAACGAGAATCGTTGGATGTTAAGGAGTCGGGTGCACAGTGGACCGCATAGTGCAGAATAAGTGGACAGAATTCAATATTAGTATATATATCTAAATGTGAGGCAGATTTCTATCGTAGAAAATGTGTGTCAGCGTGGAAATTGTTATAAATAATCATGTATCAATCATTTGTATCCATAATACAATCTTTATCTTTAAACAAACATACAGAGAAAACGGCAAAAAATATCTTGTGTTCTCAGCATATTTGGATACATTATTTGTTATATTTTAAGAAACTTATAAGTTTTCTTGCAAATACTTGCAACGTTCGGTTTTACATAATTTTTAATAAGGGACCGTACTGTTGGTGTAGGGTCGCAATTGGAAGTTACAAATTCTGATTTAATTGATTGATGGATTTCTATAAAAATTATTTCTCACATCCTTGGTCAAAACGAAGAGTATTTTGTTAAATAACATGTAGGAGCAACTTCTATTATTTATGAGAAAAAAATTCCTAAAGAATTCGAAATATGGACTACTAAAGCGACAATTTTACAATATTACATCATTTTCCTGTACGATAATCATAAACTCATACATACCGTTGGATTCAGAATAAAAAATCGCTTTTACTGATCCAGAAATAAATCAAAATTTTCAAAAATTCCGGTGGGGGAGGGGTAATTAAAAAAAAATATTTGTTTTTTTTTTAAATTTGTTGGTATTGGTTTATAGGCCTCTAAAAATAGTGTAATGTTTGCTTGAACATTTTTTTGAAATCTGCAATCGTTTCCGAGCAAAAGTAAAAGGGGCAGCTCGGACAAAAGGGTTAATTTCTCCCTCAAAACGCAATAGTCGCACGTACTGAGTATGGTGTAATTCATAAGAAGGTCCCACAAACAAGTATACAAAGTTTCATCAAAATCGGGGTTTGATAATTTTTTGTTAAATTTGTGGCGACGATGAGCGGCGCCACATCGTCTTCCTTGTGTTTAGATTTTGTAAGTGGTATGTCTGGCCGGATGAACCGAGGTGCGTGCTGCGCAACTGCAGTGAGTAACTGTTTAGGTTATAGGTTCGAATGTCGTGAGAATGTTTCTTCGGTTGGTTCGAATGTTACTAAGGGTGAATGCATTTGTTTAAACAGAGTGAAAGAGATGCGTGAATTGAAGTGAGAAAGGTTTTCGTGGTTATGCTTGCGAGAACGTCAAATGCTTGGCGTGGCCAGGCAAGGTCGTGTCGATTAATAAGAATTATTTTAAAACGCAAAATAATGAAAGTGTACTTATATTGTCAGAGTATTAAACTGACAAATTATCTGAAAGCTTGTGAGAGGAAATGTATCGGTGTCAATGAATGACCTTAGAAATAATTTAAAACGCAATACAATGGAAATGTACTCATATCGTAAGAGTTTTAAATTGACAAATTATGTAAAAGTCTGCGAGAGAGAAAGTATGGGTCTTGATGATCTGAGAATGCCTTAGCTGGCCACGCCAAGCATTTGACTTCCAGGCCGCGGACATCAAGGCAAATTTTTAAACAGCCTCAGTTTGTGGATGATACGTTATTTAGCTTCTTCATGTTATCGCTAAAGTGTGAAGCAGTCACTTTACATGAATTGTCATTAGGATCTGAACGTCCGCACTGTTGAACACAGCATTTTTAGCTGCGCATAGTTGGAAACCACCGAATTTTACATTGTGTTACACAGTGTCGCCTTTGCACTTTATTGGAAAGGACTTTCATGTACTAGCAGCTCATTTTGATTTCACATCTTTTTCTACTTTCTTGTAGTTTTTAATTAATGGGGATCTTTTATTTTTCTATGATAACTCTTTGAGTTTTCCACTTTTTCATGTACTTGGCGTAATTTTTTTACTTTTTTGAAGTTTTTTATGGGGATCTCACTTCTTTTAACAAAGATAATTTGTATAGTGAATGACTTCAATTAATAGAAAATGGGAGATCAGTTTGAATCCTTTAAGGTTTCAAAAGTACGCAGAACGCATTGCAGTAAGTCTCATTGCAAGCAATTTATTAATAAAAAAAATGTAATCAGTTTATCAGTAACATTTAAATGCAACATGACTTTCTGTCATGTGTCGTGCATATTTTTGAGAACTTAAAGGACTAAGTCTGTCCTTTCTTTTTCTATATTATTGTAATACAATAAATTATCTACTACAAATAGTGTATCTCTGTTCATTTTCTCATTTTCTCATTATTTAAATTTGTGACAAGACTTTCTGCCATGCGTTCTGTGAACGTATGAACTGTATTCTAATAGAATAAATTGTGCGTTACAAATAGTTGATTTCTTTTTTTTATCTCTTACTTCATCTTTAACATTTAAACTTTTTGCAGTGGGACATCCTGCCATGCGTTCTCTCTCCCTTTCTTTTTACAGTTCATACGTACACAGAACGTGTGACAGAAAGTCTTGTTGCAAACAATTTAAATGTTTATCATGCAGTGAAAATAAAAAAAGTGGTCCACTATTTATAACACACAATTTATTGTATTAGAACACTTATTCTTATTTGCACAAAATGAACATATACTGAAATTTGTATTATGAACTGCACACTCAAACACCAAATTTATATATATCTTTCCACAACGACAAGGTAGATATTTTATCACTTATAACCATATACTTATATCACTACACGTATCACTACACGTAGCCTTTAAAATAATTATTCAATTTGCGGCGTACAAATGTCACCAATACAAACTGACAGGTTATACAGGTTAGAAATGAACGAGCGGCGTGTGCGGGAGCTATATTACAATTCCGGCCGACGAGCCCTACCGACTGATTCCGAAAGTCGACGAATCGACGAACAGCCTTAGCTCCTATTGGCTAAGTGTTGACGAAAAATCGACTGGAAAAATATAAGACGGTAATATTTTTGGATGTATCATGATATGATATTACGATATCTCAGTTGTATGTGGACCGATTTTATTGACTTTGGTTTTATTCGAAAGCTTATATGCGATTTACATGAGAAAAATGCGTTTAAATTTAAAAAATATTGCAGGCGTGATGAGATATTAATGAAGGAAGTTTCCAGTTAGGTTAGAATGGGCCATCTCTCCTGTAAAAGATATATAAGCGGTAGCGCCACGTTATACAGGGTGACTGTATAATTTTTCATGAACTTGGCATCGAGACGCTACCGTGTCTCTAGATATATTTATATTAGTAATGAAATTTTAATTTTTGTCCACAATTTTGCTATTTGTCCGCACTATGGGTCGGATCGAAGAATTTAGTGACATGTTGCTAAAAAATCAATTATCTCATATCAATATCTGCTGAATTTTTATTGTTTCTCAAATGTTCATCACTACTAAAAATGGAGAAATTAATGAAATTTAACGAAAACTGTAATTAAAAGTAACATTCCAACTTAAACATTTTCTAAATACTATTTTTTGGCCAAAAAACTGCTTTCTTTTTCCTCGACATCGTGTCAACCCCATTTGATATCTTCCGACCGTTTTTGTTGTTTTAAACAGAGAACATTCTCCTATGTTCAGATTCACATCTTGAATTAAAAATTATTGTTTGAATTTTATTAATAAAATAATCGATCAAATAGAAAGAATTGTCAAAGTTTCCTAGGTTTGACAAGGAATATCTTTTGAGTTCCAAATAGTTCCACATTTTTACGAATTGGGATATTTATATAATATTTTTTTTTTATATAATTATGCAAGAACCGCTTCCCACTTCGTCCCACAACGCGAATTATTGTTATTTAAAGCATATCCGACACCGGGAGTCGCGCTGTGATCGGAACGTTTTCTAACGAACTGTATACATTGTAGACGTGAATTATATTTGGAGAACACAAATAGTTTTTGTTGCGGTGTTACATATATAATAAATAGATTATGCAAGTTTCATAAATACTAAGTTTATATTATCCTGATCCTTTCGTTCGGGCAACTTTCTGAGGAAGCACAGGAAACCAAACACAAAGATTTAAAAAGATGTAGAAGTAAGAGTACGAGAAAAATGTTTGCAATTGCAACAAACGAAGACTTAATTCATATGCTGCTTTTAACTTCCGACCCGTACATGTCAATAATAAGAATAAAATCATGCAATAAGAAGACAAAATCTTTAGATCCAGAAGCTGCAAATTTATTAATTCGATGAAGAAGATAGAAGTTGATCCTTCAACTATCAAATTAAAAAACTGATGGCAACGGTCAGATGAATACAAATTTTTGTTTGTATTTAATAGTATCTATTATTAATGTTATGTACCTTTAATATTATTTTTAATTTATAACAAATTGAATTATGATTCAATATTAAGGATTACAAGATTTACAAAGAATTTTTTAATCTGCGATATATATTACTTCATAAAACATTTTATACATAAAACACATGTATAAAATACGTATACAAAATAATATAACGTAACAGAGAAAGTAATAAATAGTTTTGGAAATTATATTCAAAAAACTTTTCTTTTAATTGATAAAAGTAATTAAAATGAATTCAAAACAATTGTTAAACAAAAAGAAAACGTATTACATTATCTAGCACTAAAAAACGACTATTTTTTAATATTTTTTAGTGAAAATTTAATTGGATTATCTTCAATGGTTCAAAAGTTATAAAAAAATGTCACTAAATTCTTCGATTCAGGCCACTGTGGGGCGTGTTATTCGAAGTTAGTGAGTAAGGGTACAAGGGTCGGTTGCGTAGTTCGTTTATAGACGGATGACTAAGTTTGAAACTTAAAAATATTTACTTATCCCATGGAGATAAAATAATGAAGATTCCAGTACAGAAGGTACAGATTAGCCTAAGCGATATCCAACAACACACATGGGTCTACGGTGTCCTACCGCTTTTTTACCGCTTTTTAGACTCGTTTAAAAAATCTCAAAAAATTCAGGAGAGTAGTTTGAGATCTATAGAAAGAGAGCATGCATTGGGTGATGGATGAAAATTAATTTTTATTATTGGTATTTAATGGAAATCGATACGAAACCAGAGAAATTCACGAATTCACTTAAACAGTCGGACATCCAGACCCATGTGTGTCTACGGAGGGTTAAGAGAATTAGAAATAAGGATAAACCACACCTTATCCACACCCCACAACCAGTAATCCCAAGCACTGTACAAACACCCACGAACTACCTCATGGTTTTACGTAAGTTATCCTAAGCGTCCTGTAAATATTATACATAGTATCTAATTAACATGTAAGTCCCTACCTTTTAAGATCCTTAGCCTTAAGTCTTTAGTCAATAAGAAGTTCTTTCTTATGTTAGTAATACCTCTACTCTCTTTCCTTAACTGTAACAAACGCCTCCCCCTCCGTTCAGCACATTAGATTTCTTTTTCTTGTTATCCTTCACGCACCGAAATCTATCTTATAAGGACCAAAATCACCAGAACATCATTTCACATCCTATGTATTAGGTTGTCCCAAAAGTTTCTTCCGTGACTTGCATTCAGTTATTTTGTGTGGCACTGTTCATATAAATAGACAACCTAATTTTTTAGATGCTAATATTGTAACAATAATAGAGCAAAATGAATCGTACGCAATTCAATAATGTAACATTAGACATAAAATATTGTGTATGTATAACTTATTACTGAAATGGAAGAAGCTTTTAGGACAACCTAATACTAACTGCCCGCTTGTCCTGCGTCAGGACTCCAGCTACCTCCATCTCCACATATCAGTTTGGTAATTTTTCTTTGTTTATTATCCTATATAAATGAATTGCACACTAATCAATAAATAAACACTGTATAAAAGAAAATGTCATCCTCGCGTAATTCTCCCTATTTTGGTTTCGGGTGACTTGCTTGTCGTATGCAAATTGACTGTCCCATCGCAATCACAGGAATCGGTAATCAGACAATTGGTAACTGATAAGTCCTTGCATGAGGAAATTGCTGACTATGCAAGGGAATTTTAATCTTTTACAACTTCATTCTCAATGAACATTTACGATCGAAGTGTGAACCAATAGCTTCGATACGCTTCTTTCTATTTATTTAATAATTTACTATTTTTATTTATTTTGGCTCTTCGTTGAAGCAATGTATCGATGCACCCAGCGAGGCATATTATTGTTAGACTTTTAACCCTTTGCACTTGAGGCATTTTTTTCTGGTATCTACCAGTAACTCGAATGCTAAGCTTAGATTGACTTGGAAGATGTAGCCGGATTCGTAATCGCAAACTAATTTCAGATTTTACTGCACCTTTTATTGACCTTTACTGCACCGATAATCATTTTATTGACACTTCGAGTTCCAAAGAAATGAAACGTAAACAAACATTATTATTGGTTGATTTACTGCGTAAAACCTAGTGGTGATCGAGAGTCACCTCTCGAGTGCAAAGGGTTAATATTCAAACTATATATTAAGCCGGCCAATTTGGCCTAAGTCTTCAAATTTATTTCTAAAATCACTTAATTATTAACAATTTTGCTATCATAAATTAGTTTGTTTCTCCTAATTAGTTTGTTACTTCTAATTATAAAGTTATAGTTGTATTGTAGAATAGGTATTAAGCATGCGTTGAACTTAATAGTTTTGGGGTTAAATGAGACGGAGAGAAACGGTGCTGCGTGCTTCAAGCTAATGATGATTTGTTCTTGATTTCACTAAACCAGATGGATGTTTAGTACATCTAATACAAGACACATTGAATCTTGTTTAAGTGTCTTAGACTGAGGTCCTTATCATGTCACTTAGAGAAGATGGTAGGTCAAATTTAATGTTCTTAGGCGACTGTGCAAACTAAAAAAATCGTTAACTTTGAAGTGCTATATCTTAGAAAATAATCATTATATTTGGAGAATACAAATAGTTTTTGTTGCAGTGTTACATATACAGGGTGTCTCACCCGATTTTGACATCTTGTTTTTCTCGCTATTGTTGCTCGTAACAAAAAATGTTTTCAGCGGAGGCTTGAATGGTATCGAGTGGAGCATATTCCGATATTATTAGTTTTTTCGTGAGTGGACGTGTAAAGGTCATATAAAGGTCAATATACAATCACTTCTGAGACTTCCCTTGTTAGAGTTTGTGAATGAGGTCGGTCTATCCCTATCTCACATGTAATGCGGACCGTATGGGCCCGATGGTCCATGGAGACTGAGTGTTCGATATGGCTACCTATTTACATACATACATACAGACATACATAGTATGTAAATTTACAAGGGTGTTATAATTTACCATCACGCATTTTCGCAATAACCATATAATTCTTGTCAGCTGGTTGAACCTGCTAACATGATATTGCGTAGATTAGATTCAAACGAGGTAGTAGATCCGTCAAAAGAGACCACATTCTTGCAATGTGAATTTGCGAGGTTACATATCTTGCTGATAGGATCAGCATGTATTAGTTTCGATTTATAACGCCGAGGTATTAACAATGGAAAATTTCGGATGTGTATAGTGGGTGCAGTCATACATTACTCAGTGGGTATTGGTTGGAGATTTTTTCAATCAGAAGTTTGTTTAGGAGCGTTAGATCAGCTACCGTTCTCCTGTCGGCTAGTACGACAAAGAGTCTGATCGTAGTATGCTAGTAGTTATGGTTGATCGCTGACACGGTATGATCGGTGCTGAAGGAAGCATATCTTATAAATCTATGTTCCACTCTTTCGAGCAGAAACGAATAAACATAGACAGAAACGAATAAGCCAATATTGAAGCATATTTCAGTTGTGAAAGAACCAGATCCTAGTGTAACGTATTCAGAGCAAAGGGAGTGGTAAAATCCGCCGTAGTTCTTCTCAAGAAACCACGGGTTTACGTTGTAATAAATCAAAATTGCGAACAGTATTGACTGCAAAAGGCATTTTGTTTTTTTTATTTAAAGGTTTAACGTCGCATCAACATCCTAGGTTATTAGCGATTACACTGAGTACTATTAAATTTTGTTTAGTAAGTTGCTTTCCTTTACAAACTTAATAAGGTTATCTAAGTTACTTGGTTCAAAGTTTTCTTTTAATGATAGCCTGATTTTGTTGAATTCACGGCATCTTCTGTATTTAAAACAATGACGTAATATACAGTGGGTGTAGAAAGTATTTGTACACCGATCAATTTCCAAAAAAAAACTATGTAAAATTGTAATTTATTAACTTATTTTTTATAAACATTCTACATATTCTCGAAAATCTCTAGAATAGATAGATTACAAAAAAAGTAGCTATTTCTGTAAGTTGCGAAATTAACAAGAAAAAAACAATTAATCGATAGAAATATTGAAGCAATAAGTATTCGTACAACTGTTTAATTGTTAAAACTTCGTTAAAAGAAAGAAATTTACAGAAATTTGATGTTTCCTAATTCATACGGAGCAATAAACTAATGTATTTACGTTAGAAACTCTACTGTAAATGGTTCGTCATAAGAATCGTACAAATACTTATTGCTACTATACTTTTACCCACTTTTCGCATTTTCTTGTTAATTTCACAAATTATATTAACTTATGTTAACTTATATTAATATTGGACTATATCTATCTTAGAGACTTCCGAGAATATGTAAAATATCAGTGTACGAATACATTCTATACCCACTGTATATTAGTCCTTTAAACTGTTTCCAATTACTCGAAAATTTACAATATAAGTAAACTGCGGATCTTTATGCAAAATAAAATCTTCGCGAAAGTGCATACAAAAATTAAACCTTAATACGAATTTATTTTATTCTGCAAGTATTATCACACGAGCTTTACTTTTAATCTTTTTTATATTCTTGCATATTGTTTGCATTTTGTAGTTTCTTCCACATTCAAATTTCCTATAAATGCATAAAGATCCGCAGTCTAAATATAAGTCATATGATCGGATTGACACTCTAAACTTGTATAATATATCCCATAGTAAACCTGATAAAAGTTATCATTGTAAAGTTCATCTATAACATTTTACAAAAACTGCGTATAATATTATTTAGAGACATCTAATGCGTCCAAGGAGATTTGGCTATTTATTGCTTAACGAAATATTCGTTTTCTGATCATTTATATATTTACGAATTAATTCATATTTTTTACTAAAGGGTATTCGGTTAAATTTATAGTTACTAGATTTTCCCGCAGCTAAAAATCTCAAAATTCAGCTGAAGATTCCAAATGCTTGAGTGGATACTTGGCTAGATGGTCTACACGAAATTTACTCCATATTACACAACTAGATCGAACACGATCAAATCTGCGGTGGCAAGTTTACCGTATGTAAATAGTCTGCCCCCGTTGCGAAGAAAAATCGGGCTTTATCGCGTGCATAGTAACGACGCATAAATGCGTAAACGGCGCGTTCGGTTCAAGGATCGTTGTCAGGTGATCCAGATCAGATTTAGTTGATAGGGCATAGCGCGTATTCAGCAATGTGGAAAATAGATACGAGGGATTGCGCGTTCTAGGTAACCTTCGCTGGACAGTTGTCAAGCAAAAATCGCGACCTCGATAATCGAATGCGACACAGTTGCGGCGTCCTGGCTCACCGAGGTTATCAGCTTGGAATTTACGAGAGAACCACGCCTCGTTCCGCCGACGGTGGATCGTAATTTGGCTCGGCCGATTACCTCCACGAACACGCCGGATGAGTTAGCGCGGACGACGCGAGAGAACGAGGCGTTTCCATCCACGGGGAATTAAAATATTTCGATGCGCCGACAGAAGGGTTATCTCACGGCCAGCGGAGGTCTTATGGCGCACGCCGATGGCTAATGGAATGAGCCCCGTGAAGGCTCCGCCGGTTCAGGTGGTTACAGAAACGTGTGCTGGTGGTCTCGATGGAAAGAGATCTCTATCGCACCTGCAACTACGTACCGCGAGGTGCTTCTAGCCGGCGCCGACGTTGTAAAAATTAATAATTACGGTGAAAGTTACGAGACGGCCGAACAATTGACGATGATCCACCGAACTAGGTGAAAATCGAGCTGTACAAGGAAAAAAAGCTTTATTAACGCCTCGTCACGAACAGACCTGCTGGTTTACCGTAAACTCTACCGGTGTAATCAAGCTCGACAAGCCCTCATCGCCTCTGGAAACTGTTAGTTAACTAGGGTTAACCCTTTGCGCTCGAGGCATTGTTCTATAGAATCAAATTCAGTCCATTTTTATAATAAATTTCTGTAAAACCAAAAAACTCTACTTATAAAAGAAACATCTACGAACATTCGTGACTCAATGAATTATTATTACAATTTATAATTAGCTGTATTCTGATACAAGTAAAATTAAAATTGTACGTTCAAAAAATCACTTTTAAATTACGTATGTCGCCCTAGAGGCGCCACTCGAGCGCAAAGGGTTAATATGACCATATTTAAGTTTTATTCAGGTCATTACTGTTGTTGGTGGCACCAAATTTAATAGAAAAGGGCAAAGGCGCTAAGAAGTTACCATAGTCAATAAAAAACATGAAAATTTCTGCAAACATACAAATGGCAACTAAGTTCCCGCCGTTTTCTTAAATTTTAACATTCCGCATGTCATTAAATGCTTTCGACATAATGTTAATAATCATTCGAAAGAGGGTGTTCTGTTATATCGGAATCTGTGTTCTGTTTTTTTGATCGAGTTAATTTATGTTAATTTTTAGATCATTAAAATGGAATGTCAAATTGAAAATAATCGTGTGAATCTTGAAATGAACCTCAGTATGTTAATTGTTGCGAAATTTTTGAAAAATACTGTGTTCAGTGACATATTTGTAAAGGATGGCCTCACGAGACATGTTACAACAATGACATGACGACATGACGGCAATTTAAATCTTAAATTTTATGGTGGCCGGAGCTACCCACCCACTTTTTCAGAGAAGCTAAAAATAATTTTTTTTTTTAAAATAGTCTCGTATTAAGTTTGAAAATGTTTATAATTGTATTTGTTGTTTATTATGTAAATAAACGTTCCTGACTTGCCATAGAGTACTTGTTTTGGTCTTTATGTATCTTATTACATGCGAAATATTAAAAAGAAAAATGTGCCTGGAGCTTCGATCTCTGGTTTCCCTATATTATATTAAAGTATTACTTCTTTATAGGCAGTTATCTTCAAAAAACTAAGTATGCAAAAACTTTTTGGGACCACTGTATAAATAGAAGGTTTAGGAATTGTGTAATAGAAGTACTGAGATAAAATGCAAACAGCATGCGAGTAAGTCGGAAAACGTTTGGGTCCCCTTGATATCTTTTTTATGGAACTTTACAGTTTTCTCCTTTTGTATGCCCTCCCTCTGGAACTCAGTGGAGATAAAGAATGACAAATGATAAAAGAAAAACGTTAGCAGAGGTAAGAACAAGAGGTAAGAAGGCAAAACTGTTGTTTAACTGAGACTGACAATGAGACAAAGAAGTTATTGGAACCCTACATTAGCACCAGTGAAAGTTATAGATTCGTACCTTGCTCACGAGCTTAACAATAAACATACCAAAAAAGTAAGGTGGCGTTCATCTGCCGCCATAACACTGTCAACAGTTATAATAGATACACAATCGGTTGGAAAAAAATTCTCCATTATAACATTTGAATAACGATACTAATACAATATTGGCTCTTTTCCGTCATGCACGTGGGTTGCTGAAGATTATATTGTTTGATGTCGTTGCTAATATCTCTTTAGTTAACAACTTGAAAAGCAGCAGAAAGTCTGTATTTTTGGATGTCTTTTCGAATTTCAATTCATACCTCATCTGTCAGTGTTTTCTAACGATAGACGTAACACCGGGAACATTCGTCTCAGAATACTCGTCTTGACGTAACGATAATTGCATATACAAATATTCGTTCTTCGCGCGTGGCACTCGATGGTTCGCTGTATTTTTCAACGGACGGTTCTAAAACTTTTTTAATCCGATGGAAAACACCATGTGGGCTGCGATTATCGTTAGGTCATTTATCACGAGCAAGGAACACCCACCGGTGATATGCCGCAGGCTGGGCGTAAATTAATCACTAATTTTTGGTAAACCGTGAAATACAGGCCACGCGCCTATCGTTTACCTTTTGGGAGTCCCGTCTGCAAGAGGTGCAATCGATCCTCCAACAGACGGTCCACGTGCTACCCCGTGAATGTAGAACCAATCCATTAGCACTGTGTCGGATGGTAGCTGGTCTTTTTCCATCGGCGGCGTCCTCTTATTTCACATCTTTCTTCCATCCTCTGTTCGAAATCGATCATCGACCAAAACTTTCGGTGGGCCAGGAATAGCCATCCGCAATAAATAAGGCAGGTCAATTTCCTGACGGACACTAGGAAGAGGAAGTATCTTTCGTTTTCTCGAGTTTAAGTAAGGTAAACAACACAATCTTACATAATAATACACCAATACATTTTGCATCAGTAGGAACTCTGCAATATAGATGTATATTAAGAAGTAAAATTGAACCAATCACAAATATTTGTCTCGATACTATTTTTTATTATATACAAATTATTTGTAGTAAGAGAAAATCAATGTTGATAATTGTTTCGTTAAATTATATTTAGAATCTATTATTTCTAGACTGACAAAATTAAAATCCACAGAATTAGTTTCGCAACATAGTTTCTCGTACTAATACTTAAACGTTTTATTACATCTTATTAGTTTGACCACAACCCTTTGACTGTAATAATATCTTTAATATGTCGTGCGATACTCTCAACTAATTTTGTACAGAAGTCTTGCGGAATTTGATTCCACTCTTCTTCAATATGAGCATGTAATTAGAGCAGTGATTAGAATTTGTTTTGCGGTTTGTTTGTCAGGGTGCAAAATTGACTCTATAAATGTTCGTTATGGTAATCAAGGTACAACAAATTCTACATACATGCTATAATATTGCGTTGTGTATTTCTCATAACTATAACAAAACAGTTATCAACATTGATTTTCATTTGTTATGAATTATATGAATAATAAAAAATATTCTTCAAAAAAATTTGTATGATTGGTTCAGTTTTGCATCTCACTGCATGCAACGGATATCCATACTAATATTACAAATGCGAAAGTAACTCTGTCTTACCTTTTCACGACTAAACCGCTGAACAGATTTCGATAAAATGAGGCAAGGAGATACATAGATTGCATCCGAGGAATGACATAGGCTATATTTGATTTTGACAAAAATAAGGTTTCAGTTCGAAATCTCAATTTTTGTAACTAAAGAATCAAAAATATCGATTGAAACATCTGTGTGACGGAAAATAAAAGACAGTCATAAATTCATATTTATTAAAGTGGAGTAATCATACATGAATTCATTGACAGGGTTTTCAGTTCATTAGATAGATGATTTATTAAAATTTTTCATTCATTGAAGTACCCGCTTAAAGTCCCCTTATCAGTGCACATGACAACGCACATTCGTGGCATTCTAGCTACCAATTTTTCCAAAGTTTCAGCTTTGACTGTCTTTCATTTCTTTTGCGGTACGTCCCACAGATGATTTTTACTCATAATTCGTTTTTCTCGAGTGCATCTGTCAAGGTGATCCCACAAGGGATCTTATATTAATCTGTTGTAAACCTCGTTATCTGGCAAGTATGAATACACGGTATTTTATGACAACTATATGCTAATATGATACGAATGAGTACAGACAATTCTTATAATAGTAATTCGACTCATTTATGTACGGTAACCATTAATTACTGGCGTCTTTCATTGGAAAATTACAAGCGTGATAGTGTATTGAAATTAATGGATGATAGTGTAGGTTACAAAAATGTTGAATAATCAAGAATATTCAGCCTATGCATTATTGCCTTTTCCATTTTCACTTTGCGCTCTGGAAACAAAACAAAAATAGTAATATAGGTGAAGTGTCCCTGACAGGCCTGTATTTTCTTTATTTCCGTTTGTTTCTACTTCAGCTGATTCTACTAAACTATTTGTACAAAATGTCTGTTAACTCCATGTTTCCTTTAATGAGACATTAACAGGTCTATTATGTCTGTTTCTCAAGCAATCAGTTGCATAAATGGTCGGAGGAACTTGTACTACATGTTGTACATCGTATGTGATTTATTCCTAACGGTGCACCGTCCCATTTCAGCCGAGTAGTCAGACAAATCTTGAACGAACGATTTTCTAACGTAAAGTAACAAAGTCCTGCAGGTCCTATTACCAGACTTGCTCGTTTCTCAGACTTAACTCCGTTAAAGTCTTATTTTTAGGACCACTAGAAGACATTTGTTTATCAAACTTTCAGGGTTGAATACTTTAGCAACCTGTATTAGCAAGTTGACAGCAAATCTGGTTAGAGGAATTCCACCTGTTAAAGTAAACAGTTATTAACGTTGATTTTCATTTGTTATGAATTATATAAGTAATAATAACTTACATTACCGGAGTACAAAAATGACTATAACTCAGGCTCAAGGTTATATGTGGCACACGTTTGTAGAAACTTTCATTATTGCTTTCCGTTTCCTCGGTTGACGGTTGAAGGAGGAACGACATCTTAGAATTACACTTTACTAAATTACACTTTACTAAATTAATAAAGACATTTTTTGAATATATCTCGAGAACTGATAATTTTTTTGCCATAGTACCCTAATCATTTTTTACGTAGAATGAACAGAAGAATCGATATGTGTAACAAAAAGTATGCATTTCTATTTAAAAAAAATGATGGAATTGTTAATTGCACATGCACTGCTGCATCTAAAAAAAATATAAAGGCCTACAGATGTAATGCTCTTCGAACCATTTATCTTTCTCCTTTGAAATTTTTTCGTAAATGCAATAATAACGGAGTTATGACTTGAAACAATTGCGTGGACCACCCTGTATATTCTTTAACCATTTTTTGTGTGCGTTCATGTATAGAAAACATATGGCGTCTCCTGCATTTAAGGGGTCATTCCAGTGTGATATCTTCAAAAAAACGATTTTTAAACTATTTCATATATTTGAGAATGTATCGTGAAATTTTACTACAGAAATTTCAAGTATTTTATACATTTTATACAGTCAGTGTAATAAGTATTCATACAGGAACCAATTCAAAATAAAACTTCATATATTTATTTTATTAGTAAATTTTAGGGGAAGAAATAATTAACCAACATTCCTACATATTTTTAGAGTAGAATTTGCGTAAATTCAAGTTTATTATTTTTAATGTTAACCTCTTATGTATTTCTTTTCTTATTAATTCTATTTTAAATTGATTGCTGTACGAATACTTCTTACACTGACTGTAGCTGTTTTTCGTACGATGCGTAGAGCGTGTCTACTATAGCCACACATTATTTTAGACATTTTTTTTGAAACGACATTTAACTCAGCAGATGTAGGTAAAATCTAAAATATTAATCAGTCGATGACTCTGACATTTTAACATGTTATTCTACATACTAATAACGGAGGTAAGAATTATAATTATCATATATGTAGTTTCGAACACCGTGTACGAGATGGTCATGGCCTCCCGCGTTGTATTGAAGATGAAAACGGCCGATCGCTTCCAATTGATTGAACATCAAACGTTTACGAGACATCGTGAAATACATACACTCGACACTTTTCAGATATTTATTTGCATTATTCTTAGTTTGACAGTTGTTATAGTTTGTGTTGATAAAATATTTATGGCACAAAAGGCCTCGAATGCATAACAATATCATGAGCTTATTACATCCTTTTAATACAAAAATTGCAAAAAAAAAATGTACGATTGCGATATTTACATTTCAACACACGCCATTTTGTCAATTTTGAATATAAATTATTTCTTGTATTCCCTACTACAGCAATACACATACTAATTGAGAACCTTTTCCATATCTTCGTTTCAAACCACTCTACGAACTCGAATCATCTGCATCGCCAAGCCAAGACATTACTTTTGAAATACAGTATCCGTAGAAGTAGAAAAACAATACAAAATATTTGTATTAATATTTTAGAAAAATAATGTTATATAGTCTGTAAGTAAATTGATAAATCACATACAAGTTTAACACCATTGAATATTGTATTCAGTCGAAGAAACTATAAATATTGCTCAATTTTTTTACCGTAACACCGATACGGCTCCTTTAGTCTGTACTGGTGGTCGTCGACCATACAAATTGAAAAAGGCAACGGGAGTCTGCAAGGAAAATGAAAAGTAAGGAAAGTAAGTAACTAAATTAAGCAAAAATAGAAAAAATTCCATTTATACAAATTAATTTATTTCTTAAATCTCCTCCACCACTTTACTTACAAACAAATTATTGATACTATACAATTTGCCCCTTTGAACCATATAACTTTTGTGAAAACATTTTTTTTATAGCTTCATCCCCTCATGAGATATTTAACAATTACGATTTAAACGATACACCCCATGTATTCCCGATTTCAGTCTTCAGTTGATTGACCTATCAATTCCATAAGCACTGCGAAAATAATTTAATATCTGAAGAAGGTATAGAGAAAATATAACATATACGCGTATAGATCGTTATCACTAGACTGCGGATCTTTGTGCAAAATAAAATCTTCGCGGACGTCCCTACAAAAATTGAACCTAAATAGGAATTTATCTTATTCTGCAAATATTATAACATGAACTTTACTTTCAATATTTGTTATATTCTTGCATATTGCTTGCATTTTGTAGGTGATTGCACATTCAAATTTTCTATAAATGCATAAAGATCCGCAGCTATCACATCTAGTTATCACATTTACTTGATTTCATTTTTGACAACTGTCCCATCATTCCTGGGGAAAATGGTAAACATTTTTTGGTCAATGGGAGACACTGTGAACGTCTTGTGTCTGTGTGTCTTGTATGAGTTTTTCGTTTCCAAGCAGGTCCAAAAATGCCCATTCTTGGTCATCCTCTTTTGGCACGGTTCGGTAATTATAACCACGACAGGTGATTAAGAAAGATATCGTTTGTCGCGTATCTAAACCGTGATCAGGACCGTTGGAGATAAGTAGCATTTACACGGCTGGAAAACTCGCGTGCCCTCGATTCGATTGGACCCCAGAGCATCGTCTGACCGGTCGACCCCTCGAACGCAAGAAGGCGTGTCGGAAAAAGTTCTAGATTACGCGGCGAGTGTAACTTTAGTGGTATCGTAAACCGGTATCTTTACCGCCAGGACGCCCACGCGTTGACGCATTATCCTAGAGCGATCTGCCTATCAACCGGCGCGAAAACTTGGTTTAACACTCCCAAGCTTTTACTTGCTCCTTTCATGACTGGCACCGGTGCCCTCGGCCTTAGACGTTCGTAGCTCCTTATGCGCAGCCATGCGTCTTCACGCATCGCCCAAGATCAAACCGTAGCCTTCGAATCGAGTCAATGGTAAACTATCGAAACAATCAATTATAGTACGTTCATTCGATTGTGCGATTACTTGAACCTGTTGCCCGCAAGACTGTTAATATAGACGTGGCTAAATTACAGTCTGTCTCATAAGAGCGTGTCGGCTATATTTCTATGAATGTTTATGTATTTGTATACAATTTTATATGGGTCGAATCTATATCTAAAATATTAATACGCATTTACCTAGTAAGGTGTCCAATATCCTCCATTAGCAATTATAGCTTGGCACAATTATAATCTGACAACATTTATACAGTCAGTGTAAGAAGTATTCGTACAGTAACCAATTTAAAATAAAATTAATAAGAACGCCAAATACGTAAGAGGTTAATATTAAAAATAATAAACTTCAATTTACGTAAATTCTACTCTAAAAATATGTAGGAATGTTGGTTAATTATTTCGTCCCCTAAAATTTATTAATAAAATAAATATATGAAGTTTTATTTTGAATTGGTTCCTGTACGAATACTTATTACACTGACTGTAAATGTATATAGTGGGATGCAAAAGTTTCCGGACAGCTAAATTCTTTACCTTATATTCCGAAACTAATATTGGCCATAAGGGTATGAATGAAAAAAAACGAAGAAATGAAGAAAGAATAGTGCAATATAGAGGGTGTATAGACTTGTTTCATTCCTCTCAAGCCGACGGCATTCCGACGCGTCAGTTGAATGAAATAAGGGTGTGTGCATCTGTGTGTCTTTTTCGTATGTGACTGCGTCCATATGGGACCGCACGTTCAGCTCACAGGGATTTAAAATTTAAACAGCCCGCGCTGGTAGTCCACCTGTAAATTTCAACTGCTTATATTTCAACAACGAAGCCTCAGATCGCAAAATGGCAAGAGACTTTTCAATTTGTACTGGTATGAAGACTTGATTCTTAAAAAGTGTCCCACATATTTGTTAACACCCTATATGAACTCTGTTTATCATATCGTAAGAGTATACAGGGTGTCTACGTACAAGTTCGGACATACGCATGGTGTCAATTCTACAACACATTTCCAACAAAAAATTACTCTTAGACATTTTCTTTGTGTCGTCTTATTCTCGAGAATTTTCACTTTTAATATTTTTTCTGCGTTTTCGACTTGACACTCTTTAAACGGCCATAACTCCACCAAACTACAGTGCAAATTTAAAACTAAGTATACCATTCGAAAGAGCGTTAAATTTCCCAACTCCTTGATACAAAACCAAAATTTATTACGAAGATTGAATACGTGAAAAATTAGGTCAAACTTTACATTGTGAAAATTTCAAAAAATTTGACTTTTTCTGTATTCGTTTTTCGGTTTCAAAAACATAGTTGTTTGGCGGGCACTCTTCGGAAAAACTTCCTCGAAGACTCTGCTTTTGAATGGTATTGTCAAAAAAAAATTGTACGGTTGCATTTTAGGAAGAAAATGACGTTTAAATCCAGAAAAGTGTTCAAAATGACCGCCTCCTAAATCAATACTTATCGGTTCTCCTGCGCCGAAAACATTGATTTTTTGCTATGTGAAATCGATCGTGTTCCAATCTCCATAACATTTATCAGTACACCGAGGTTAATTTTGATTAAATAGTTTCTAAAAACGAAAATTCTATGGATACATGTTCAAAAACAATTCTTATTCACCTCGCACTCAGGCTCTACACACGGCTGGGAGAGGCTTGAGGTGTCAAAAAAATCAGTTTCTTTCCTAATTGGGGAAGCTCGGGAGTGTCACTAAAAAATAAATCAAACCTGATGTCAAGTTAATTTTCAAGTGACAAGTCGATTTTTGTTGTAAAATATCGATTTTCACTTAAAACCCCACGTTTTTTTGCATTTAAACGTCATTTTTTCCCTCAAATATCATTGTAAAATTTTTTGTCACTGTACCATTGAAAAGGTGAGACTTCGAGGAAGTTTTTCCCGAAGAGTGCCCGCCAAACAATTATGTTTTTGAAACCGAAAAACGAATACAGAAAAAGTCAAATCTTTAAAAATATTCACAATGTAAAGTTTGACCTAATTTTTCACATATTCAACCTTCGTAATCAATTTTGCTTTGACATCAAAGAGATGGGAAATTTAACGCTCTTTCGAATGGTATACTTGCTTTCAAGTTTGCACTGTAATTTGGTGGAGTTATGGCCGTTTAAAGAGCGTCAAGTCGAAAACGCAGAAAAAATATTAAAAGTGACAATACTCGAGAATAAGGCGACATGAAGAAAATGTCTAAGAGTAATTTTTTGTTGGAAATTTGTTGTAGAATTGACACCCTGCGTTTGTCCGAACTTGTACGTAGACACCCTGTATTGTACGTAGATATTGTATTATTAAGATGGTCGTAATATCAAACATTCAATTGTTCAAACAGAAGACAACAACTATTTTATTCAGCAATTTCTTATACAATCAGTTCACGAATGATCAACGCTTGTTATTGCTGGTTGTCATGGCTTGTCGCGCAATGACCCGATTAGTCTGTGGAGCAATTGTTTCCGGAGTGTAGATTTCTTATGTCTTGCTATTAGCTGATATAGCCTTTCCTGACCTCAGGACGGCCGCGTCCCTAAAATTCAGCATCATCATGCTTCATACCTTTATAATAACAGGAAGAAACGAGAAGGAAAATAATTGAATGGTGGCATTGTTAATTTCGAATATTCAGACTATGGCAAAGGCATATGTATGTTAGCTTCCGTCACAAGTAGCAAAGGTACGAACAAGTATCTTGTACACATGTACAATGTACACACGTATGAAATAACGTGTATTTAATTAAAGAGGTGTGTATATGTTATTGACAGAGGCACCCGCAAGTTAGCTTGTCAACCCTAACGACAGAGGCACATTCAATTCAACTTGTTGATGATTCAAAGAAAGCGACACACTCGTCTGGTGCTCATTTTCACGCCGTCTCGATTGGTCACGCCATGGTATTATTGAGTTTAGGCATAACGAGATAACGAGAACTTAAATAAATAACAATTAACTTTATTTGTACAATAGAAATATAATTGAATGTAGATTCGGAACGTCTGCTCTCAATGGCGTCTTGCTCGAAACTGATAGCTTCTTCTCGCTATCTTCCTGTTTCGGTCGCGAGCACCAGCAGACTTTGAATCCATCCAAAGGGTGCTCGCAATAGTATCATAAACTCTGCAGTAACTTAAGAGGTTTTTCCTAATGATCCAGCTAGCAATCGTATTTCATATCGACCTCGTTCAAATTCACGTAAAACCTTGTGAAGTCGCTGCGTGCCAGAATCAAGCTTTCCTGTTAATTAAAATGGCTTGGAAACAAAAATCGATTAGTAAATTCCTCGCCGAGTTACATCATATAATAGGAATTTTCCAATACAAATATTTATAGACAATAAAAAAAATGCATAAATTATTGCAAATCTGATCATCACGAAAACCTGTCCGGGCGCGAAATGTAAGGGGTATCATCGACTTTAGGCCGAACATGCGTAAAATAGTACTCTTTTTGCGATAAAAAGTGATATAAAGTAGTAAAAAATAAAAAAAGTCCAAATGTTTTTTTATGTTACCAAGTGGCAGTGATGCTCTACCAGATGCAAGAAGTTTCAATCCGATTGCCCTATCCGTCTCGGAGTAAGAAGCAGTACAAAATTTATCAGTTTTGTGCAAAAAAGACGGGTAAAAAATGACAAATCGCAAAATGTCTTGATAACGGGACCACCTGGGAGACATGCTCTACAAGAAATAAAAGGTTTCGTCTCGATTGGTCAAGCCATCTCGGCGTAATAGGTGATAAAACATAAAAATAGGCCAAAAAAATATATATATATACATGTTGAATTGAGTAACCTCCTCCTTCCCGAATTCGGTTAAAAAGAAAGCAACAACTATATTTTTATTCAACAATTTCTTATGCAATCTCTTCACAAATGGTCAACGCTTGTTATTCCTCGTTAAGGTTCGTCATATAATAACCCGCTGTTTATGCGAAGTAATTGTTTCTCGAATATTGATTTCTTATTGCTTGCTATCAGTAGACAGTATATTTTGTATAATTTCGCGCACAACTGCGTGGTTACATGGATATTTTACATAGCTATATGAAAAGCAAATGCTTTTTGCATATTAAAGGTGTACGAACATTAATCTATATGTGAATTAATAAACTGTTTTATCGAACAAGTGTGATATTTCTCTCGCGTTTGTTTCTATCAGAACGTTAAAAGTATTCGATTAATGTCGAAAATTAGCTTTCTCGAATGCCAACGGACTGGCACAGGAACGAAGGAAACATCCAACAGTGTGTACACGGCCACCTGTGCGAGCGAACCGGATGTTCCATTGACCATTGTCCAATCTCGTGGGCGGTACCGTCCTGGAACGCGGCTCAACGAGACTTTAAATAGAGTTTAGTTGCGCCTAGGTAAGAAGCAAGGTCGACGATTCATTGTAGGGCAGCAAGTATTTGATGGCTCCGAGAGAGGGATTATAAGAAAAATGGGATTTTTCCGTGAAATTTTCGGTGCAGTAATACCTTTTCGGTTTCCGTGTATTTTTTACCTAAATTCGACGAAGAGGGCTATGATCGCGAAGCTATCCTTGGGCTTGATGAAAGGAACGATACTTTCCTCCTCTGTGTCCGTTAGGGAAGTTACCTGCCATTTTCGTTGAGAATCGCTATTCATGACTCGTTAAAATTCAGTCAATAATCCATTTTATACATCCGATGTTAGAGTAGTGTGTCGGATGAACATTATGGTACACTTATACCGAAAACACATATATTAAACATTCTAAGACATTCAGGAATTGCAAATGAAGAGAATCATTTTCTTTGGACATCTGGAAGACAGGAATCCCTTTGTTAGATTAACCTAGTAAACGGAGTTAAAAGAATACTCAGCATTATTACATACCAACGACATAATAGACTCATAATATTATAAATATCACAGTCTTGTTATTTTCCCATTGCACACATAACTAAAATATGTTAGATATAGTTAACTGCTACTTTTTCGTAATGGAAAGGATTCTTTAACTTCCTTCTATGCGATGAAAGAATGATACAAAGTTATGAACATCAATGATACGTGTCTTTGTATTATAAAAATTGCAACTCATTTTCAAGAAATGGAGAACTTGATAATATGTATATTCTAAATGTTGATTTTTACGTACCCATTTGATCAATATATGAATGAGATTTTTACACAGATTTATAAGTATGTTATGAGTTTAATATAATGTCAATAAAAGGACAGTAACAATTTGATCAATATATGCATGACATTTTTACACAGATTTATAAGTATGTTATGAGTTAAATATGATATCAATAAGAGGACAGTAACGATATACATATTGTTGGACTGCAGTAAACAAACTCTTTACTTAATTCTTTAAGAAAAAAAAGAAAGGATCAAATAAAATATTGCTGAATAACTGAAGGAATTGAAATCTGTTCCCAGTGTAATAAAGATATACGTGGAATATATTAGGTGTACAAATAAGTTCGGTGCCTTTACATATACAGGGTGTCTCATTATAATTTTTGTACGCGATTATCTCGCAAAATATTCATCATTCGAAATAAATGTTTAAACGAATCATGCTCTATCTGAAGGGGGACAGTCAATGGTGTACACTGTTCTTTTCTAGGTCGCCTTCAGGATTTGAAAGTCATCTTTGTTTTTTGAATGGAAACGTAGTTTTTTTTCACGCTAGACACATAGCTTATCTCAAGAGGAATTCATTAACCTTTATGTTGACCTTGATATGTCATTCAAGGTCATTTCCATGGCTTAAAGTTTTCTTCTTCACTACACGTCCAGAAAATGTTTCTTATCTTCTAAATTCAAAAGTACAACCTTGAACATTTATACAGCACCTGATTCTATCCCTAAATGACAGGTCAACTTGTTCTAAAGTTTCCCTAGCAATTTGTCTGCAAGTATTTATTATTCGAGCCTTCATATTCAGCTCTAATTACATTTCAAATTGAAATTTTTTTCCTGCCGATCGGTGTCTTAAGGTATTAGTTTTACGCTACTAAATTCACTATGTAATTTTAACCTAATTGGTATATAACCTCGAAAAACAATACTTTGCACCACGACGTTTCAGAAAGAGCACATTAGACATTGTATTCTTTTTGCATTTAATTGTAGAAAAATGCTGCTGAGACATTAATTTTACGTTTTAATTAAATCCTTCCAGTAAAATACTATTTCAAAATCACATTAATATACAAATCTGGACGTATTTTCATGTCAGCTATTTAATGCGATAGAAAAACGAATGCATTTATAAGCGAATAAGCATCGAATCTCGAAATCTCCCCACAAGAGTTGTTGGAAAAAAATTGGTCCAGCGTATGGGCCCTTCTATATCATTCAAATTCCACGTAAAATATTTTTCCTATCATCACAATCGGAAGAGATATTCAGGTGGCCCGGTTTAGCCGTGACACCCTCTATATACATATCTATATAAGATCTTTATTTTATTAGGAATTGACAAGGAAAAACAATTGTGATGCTCTGAAAAGTAGAGGTTTCATTCCTATAACATTACCCTGGTATTTACATTATTTTTGCAATATTTACAACCTACCTGAAAAGTAGAGAAATGACATTTAAAGTTTTTATATCTTCTAATATCAATTCCTCTCCTTTCCTTACTTTTAACGAAATTTATTTCTCCATAACTCCACCTTAATAAAACACGTGACTTTCTATCTCTAACCTCGTTCAGTCGCGCCCCGCAGAGCGCGGCAAAATTCAAGTTTTGGAAAATATATTTTCCTTACATGTACAAAAGTGCTGTAGAAACACTGTTAAAATGTT
This sequence comes from Hylaeus volcanicus, assembly GCF_026283585.1. Lineage (NCBI taxonomy): Eukaryota > Metazoa > Arthropoda > Insecta > Hymenoptera > Colletidae > Hylaeus > Hylaeus volcanicus. The sequence continues at coordinate 15,306,020 of NC_071980.1, forward strand.
TCAATTTTTCTACGTAAAATGTTTCGATATATGTAACAAGTACCTAAGGGTGACGCGTCGTCCGAATCGGCGATGTACATACGTTAATTGATTTGAAATCGATTCCGCGTCTTGCTTTACTGCGTTCGAAAGAGTGCTACTAGAATTTTTCCATCCTTTATCTCCGCTACGAGTTCCGCGTGCACGATGCACCGCGGCGGCGTTACAGGTACCTGGAAATGGCTGAACAAACCAGCCCCGAGGTTGCTCGCGTAGAGTCGTACCTTAACCAAAGATATCTTTATCGGGACGAACCATCCGTATAGCCACGTTACGGCTTGATCGCGGCCTGCTCTTCGGCCACGTTTCGCTACGTTTCGATAACCCTGCTGGCGCACGTTATAGACGCTCCGAGCCTTATTGTACCCGATGGAATATCGGGTGGAGCACTCTAGGCAAATACTCACCTGCGTGCAAACGTCGTGGGTACGTGCTCGCACGCGGGTCCGTGTACGTGAGGGATTCAGGAGTAGAAAACGATAGACTGATCCGAAGGAGGAGAACCAGAGTGCCAGTGACGGACGAAAGGGGATAGGAAGCGAGAGGAACCGGGCGTGCATTACCTTCTGAAGAAGGCGCGACTCCCGACGACTCTATATAACTGCTTTAGATAAGGATTGAGTAGACACTACTACGTGGAATGCCGTTTTACATAAACCCCCTATACTGTTGTATTCGCTCTCTCTTGGTACTCTCTTCCCATTTCTTTCAACGTGCCGGTCTCATCCTTCGACCATCATTGATACGTACATACACGCACGGGAACCTTTATCGAATTACCTACGCTCGAGAAGCACGTGCCCGTAAGTGCACCGCGTTAGGTCTCCGAATGCTCTGCGCCGACACTACTTTGCAGCTGCTCTGCCCGCTCTTAACGCCGACCAACCCCTGAGATTATTCAAAAACCATGGCAGAAGGGTGTATTTGTTTTGCGAGGAGATCTTGAAATTAGAGCAACGATACTTGGGCGTCCTTTGTTCTTTTTTGCATCGGTATCTTTGTCTTTCTAATTACACTAGTTTACAAAATAAAAAAAAAATTGTACATTCAATGCTACAATTTTTTTTTCTTATGTATTTCGGCCTACTGAACTCGAAAATCGCAAGAAAAATTTTTTCTATGGATAGAATTTTTTATATGAATTTTTGAATTTTTTTTTCGATTTCTTTCCGACATACCTTCACGTTTTAGGCCATATCTCCAGTTGGGAACGTCCGATTGGGTCGCGCAAGACGCGATTTTAAAGGTAATCAACTTTTCAACAATTTCTTTTGACATTATTTTTCAATCTGTTCAATAGTTTAAGTGTTACGAACCAATATATATGAGAAACTTCGATTTTTTCGGCTAAAATAGAACACGAATATTTCTGCCATCGCCATGGAAAAATAGAAATTGTCAAATTATGTCCAGTTTCTGATTGTTTACGAATAAACCGCACTTTTACGAAGAAAACAAGCTTTTATTGCAGAAAATCTATGGATAAATACCGGAGTTAGGAACAAATGAGTAAAGGTACAAAAATTCCAATTTTACTCTGTTTTCGTATTTTTTTTCTATTTATATTGGAAACATTTATTTAATTAATTTTGATTGGAAATAATTTCGGCCTTTACTTTGTCTTCTGTTATTCGTTGGGTTCGTTTCTCTGATGGGGAACCAAATATAGTCTCCCAACATTCTTTCATCCCAATATCCTCGATAGCGCTGCTCTTTAGTTTTTATATCTTGGTGAAACCTTTCGCTCACTGTAGATATTGTAACGTCTATTTAATAAATAAACATGATATATAAAACATAATACATAAAATGCGTAAAACATGTCCAATTGTCCATACATTGTATGGTTGTGACACACAACATCTTGTTATATTTTAAAAACATTTAATTAAAATTTGTATAATTACGAAAATAATAATTAACTTTCATATTTTTTTATTCTAATAAATATTGGTACATTTACGTAGTACGTAGTAAACTGACACCTCCTCCGTCGAATACTCCCACCAGATCATCTTCTTATGAGGACGGAATTGTCTATTTTTGTGTACTCGTTATTTTTTTGCATGGCTTTGCATTCTCATGGTGAAATAGAATACCTTTACGATTTTTCAATTCTAATCGCTTTTTTTTAACTTGTATTTTTTGGTGTGATTAGATATTAAATGTACACATCTGAATTGATTGTTTGGTTATGTGATGATTTTTCAAACTAAACAATTATTTTGTAATCCCACTAAGCTGATAACATAACTTTCTTATGATGCATATCAACTATCAACTTTGTATGTTATAACTAATTGATACAATTGTTCTACTAAATAACAATTGAGTATCACACAGCAATATGAATTTTATATATATTTAAATACATAAGTAACGTTTAACTGAAGCTATCTATCAGTCAAATCTGTAATTATTTAGTTGCCAAACTGATGTGTGTGTATGATGATCTATTAGGGTTCGTCGAAATTTTTATTGTTTAACACATTGTTGACCGGTAATTTTACACAGAAGCGGCTTCATGTCACTGGCTATTATTTCGTAACTGAATGTGAAATTAAAACAATCTAAATAAACTCCAATAAACTTTATTTACATTTTATCAACATAAGGAATTGGAATGAAATATTTTATATACATATCTCTTACATAACTGTAAAATTTTGTTATATCACCCTGGGTTTCATAAATTGAAATAGATAATGCTAGTGCAAACACGAGTTTACACGTGACCGGTCAACAATGTGTTAAGAACCAATCTAAACGAAAAAGTTTCCTAGATAAGGTTATCCAATCTGTATGTCAACATTTTTGGCGTTTTGGCTTGGGTTCGACTGCCTTAGCGAATCCTTTCGTACACACACCTGCATATTGCAATTGATTTTTATATGTATGAACAATATGAAAAAATATTTCGCTTAGTTGTCAGAAATGGTTTAGACAAAACGAAAAGTGCTCGTTAGGACATGAAATCAGCAGGAAGATTATGCAATTTTATGGGTTTTTCGAGTCAGTTTTATCGATCAGTCCTTCTCTAATCCAAGACGAAACTCCGACAAGTTTTCTCACAATGGTTACTTTACTATAACGGAATAAATCGTTATTAAGTCGTGCGAATGTACATAAAACTACTACTAAAAACGAAGCTATTATCATTTTATTATTCGATTTGTAAGCAGAATATATTGTACAAACACTCGAGTATTTTCCTTCGAACGCTTTCCAATATTTCCTTCTAACTATTTGCAAGTTCGAACAGCAAATTCTGTAACGATGCCACATTTATCAACGACCTTCTCGGTTGTAAGTTTGACGCCACGTTCGAGGATTTCGTTAGAACCAATCAACACCGGCGATCTTAAACCTCTTGCAGAATTATAAACAAGCCATCAGGTCTCCTTTCAGCAATCAATCAATTCTTTTCACCGAGAATCGTGATCTCGCGTATTTCACAACTGGCTTTTCACTTAGTTAACCGAAGGACAATCAAAAAAAGCGTCGGGTGATGCCGTCGGGATCTCTTCCTAGTTTCCCAAGACCTGCCAGCAGCGAGCGGGTCAAACCAGGGAGTAGACTTTACATTTAAGATGAAGTTTAGAACAGCCATACACGCTTGGTTCGATCGTAATCGTCTTTGTGATCGGGCCGGTAGATCTCTCAGGATCACGACAGCCCTCTAATTGCGGCATTATAATTACAAATTGTCGGTTATGTGCGCCGTGGCGCAATAATCGTGGGCTTGGTCGGCGCTTAATTTATTTGCATTTCCACTTAGGTATCTTCCGTGACCTTTTCGGCTTCCGTGCTGGGACATTGTCAAATCAATGGGGAAGGACGGAGAGAACATGTGAATCGATTGGTACGATCTACACGCCGAGGAATGACAATTAGAAATGGGTGGAGAAAGGACGAAGGAGGAAGAAACTGATCAGACTTAGGAACCACTCTATCTTGTAAGTGACGAGGTGCTCCGAATGAGTCATATCGGTGTTTTAACCCTTTCCGCTCGGGGCACTGTTCTATAGAATCAAATCCAGTCCATTTTTATAATAAATTTCTGTGAAACCAAAAACTCTACTTCGAAAAGAAAAATCTACGAACATTCATGACTCAATGAATTATTATTTCAATTTATAACACTAGTTTACCAATTGTTCCAATAACAATATATATTCCATACCCATTTTTGCATAATTTATTAGCAAATCTTCAACAACTTCCTTATAATTCATACTCTGCCGAGCCAGAAGCCCCAAACTATTGAGCAGTCATCAAGGCGCTATCAAGGATATTGGGATGAAAGAATGTTGGGAGACTACATTTGGTTCCTCATCAGAGAAACGAACCCAACGTATAACAGAACACAAAGCAAAGGCCGAAATTATTTCTAATTGAAATTAATTAAATAAATGTTTCCAATATAAATAGAAAAAAAATACGAAAACAGAGTAAAATTGGAATTTTTGTACTTTTACTCAATTGTTCCTAACTCCGGTATTTATCCATAGATTTTCTTCAACAAAAGCTTATTTTCTTCGTAAAAATGCGGTTTATTCGTAAACAATCAGAAACTGGACATAATTTGACAATTTCTATTTTTCCATGGCGATGGCAGAAATATTCGTGTTCTATTTTAGCCGAAAAAATCGAAGTTTCTCATATATATTGGCTCGTAACACTTAAACTATTGAACCGATTGGAAAATAATGTGAAAAGTAATGTTTGTAAATTCGATCACCTTTAAAATGGCGTCTTGTGCGACCCAATCGGACGTTCCAATCTCAAGATATGGCCTAAAATGTGAAGGTATGTCAGAAAAAAATCGAAAAAAGTTCAAAAATTCATATAGAAAAAATCTATTGATAGAAAAATTTTGTCTTGCGATTTTCGAGTTTAGTAGGCCAAAATACATAAGAAAAAAAAAGTGTGGCATTGAATGTACATTCTTTTTTTTATTTTGTAAACTAGTGTAATTAGATGTATTCTGTTATAAGTAAAATTGAAATTGTACATTCAAAAAATCACTTTTAAATTACATATGTCGCCCTAGAAGCGCCACTCGAGCGCAAAGGGTTAATCTCCAATAAGTTCGAACTAGTGTTGTCTAATGTTGGCTCTTTCTGGTCTAATCGCCGGATTTTTTCAATCGATTACTTCATCGTATCATCTATCTCATAAAAGTATTATGTATCGTGTATGTTAACATTCCTATTAAATTTGCCTTATACGACAAATTGTTAGAGAACTAAAGTAAATTTAAAGTTTCGCGCCACTATTCTCTAGAAGGCGTTTATGGGAAAGGGGCCCGATGCGTTTTTCTTTTTAGTTCCGAATTTTCTGGCACGCGTTCAGGATGATCTCGCAGTGGAAGCGTGTTCATCTTAATACTATTTTATATTTCTAAGAAAACTCTTTGTTCTTTTGTAATATAATTTATTTTCCCTTGTGTTATGGATACATTCTATATTGTATGATTTAATCAAAAAATATTAATAATATATTCCTAAGACAAATATCTAATGGCCTAAGGAAATAATTCTATACCGATTGAACAATTTAATATAAGAGTATCTTCTAATGCGTAGAAAATTCAGCAGTGATGTTTAAACACATAAAAATGAATTCTTGCAAAAGCAAAAATAATGTAAATTTATATATTATTATTTGTCTCAAGATCATTCTGAAAGACTTATTTAAATAAACATAGCTGAGTAAACGATTTAATAAAAAGTTATAACAGAAGTATGAAGTAATAGAGAAGTTTGTGACGAATACTGTGGCGCAAAACTGTGTTCCATGACTACTTCGGCATACAGCGAGTATGCAAATTAGTGGCGCCAGCGCAGTGTCGCTCAGTGATTTCTTTAATTTGTACCTACTTGTACACTAAAATGGTCTGGGTTGATTTGGTGTATGTATAAAGACATTTTTCCTTTACATATTATGTAAAACAAGTGCAACATTGGTCCAAAAAAACGTTATCTTCAAAGATAGACGGGTCGAAGAAGACCAGCACTCTGGCCGCAAATATTATCAGATATCATGCGAAGAGAATTTTAACTATGAAAAACTTTAAACGAAGAATTTGAAGAATTCACAAAGTTCATCAAGTATTAAATTTAATTTTCCAATAGTGATAGACTTATATTGGCCAGAATTATGTACAGAATTTTGAAATGGTATGGTAATAGTGAAGGTTCAGTCATAAAATAAAATACCTCTGATTGAAAAAATGACGGACGTTTGAACTTTTTTAACACACTTTTTAACAAACATTTGAAAATATGGTTAAATATTAATGAATAATTATAATTAGACTGCAGATCTTTATGCATTTATAGAAAATTTGTATGTATAAGAACCTACAAGATGCAAACAATATGCAAGAATATAAAAAAGATTGAGAGTAAAGTTCATATTATAATATTTGCAGAGTAAAATAATTTCCTATTTAGGTTCAATTTTTGTAGGCACGTTCGCGAAGATTTTATTTTGTACAAAGATCCGTAGTCTAATTATAATTTTAATACGGACGATAACTACACAACTTTTTTTTAATAACCTGTTTGATATTTTGCTTTCCGTATGATCCAATGCCAAATTGTCGTCTCAACCGTGGAAAGTCCAAATTTCATGTGACTATTGAAAATATAAAAATTATTAAAAATGTATTTTGCTTACTAGTTCAACATGTCTTCTCTTACGTATAAAAATATTGACATTCTACATTTCATTATTTATCATGTGAAATAAAAATTAGCCTCTTAAAAAAATTAAAACCCATAACGAAACGATACTCATGCTCAAAATTCTGTTTTGTTGCAGTTATCGCTCGATAAATTAAGGTTTTGAAAGCAGCAATGTTTTTTGGGACGTCCTAATAGTCGCAGAATCTTGGAGTTGTTCCCTTTCTTGTACTTCGGGCCTTATGTCGTGTTTTACGGGACAAGTGGTGGAATTCACGTTTCTCCGATCCTCCCGCAGCATCCTCCGCGTGTAACGGAGGAACGCTAAGATTTCGGGGCAACAATATCATTTGGTGGCCCCGGGGTGATGTAGAGGATCGGGAATTCTGGGCGTGGGCTCGGGACATGCACCAGGATTCACGTCGACCAGATGGAACATCGCGCTCATTTGTGCTCGCACGGAACTGCGTGTTCTCGTCGCGGTGGCAGCCCCGTGACCGAATGAGAAAAGGGGTACGCTAACCGCTTGACATTATCATTTACTTTCAACTGTCTTCGTTCCACTGATCCGCGTCTCGTAATTTCGTTACTTGTCCTGACCGTCTTAGTACTTTAAAACCGATATATCGACTTTTTAATTTTGAATACAATTATAGTATTAGGTTGTCCCAAAAGTTTCTTTCATGACTTGCACACAGTTATTTTGTGTAGCAGTGTTTATATAAATAGACATCCTAATTTCTTAGATGGTAATGTTGTAACAGTAATGGAGCAAAATGAATTGTATGGAATTCAATAATGTAACATTAGACATAAAATATTGTGCATGTATTACCTATTAATGAAATGGAAGAAACTTTTGGGACAACATAATATATGCAAGGTTCCTCAGCTGAATAAGACTACCTGAATATTTTTCCTTGTTTTATGATTGAAGATCATTTACAAATAGCATGGGTGCATATTTAAAAAATCTCACACTGACGTAACGGTTGATGAGTTGTCAAGTAAGGCGATCGATTTTTGGAATAGTCGATAGTATGGGTGTATATCTGAAAAATGTCACACTGACGTAACGCTTGATAATAAAAATGTTAGAATAAAATAAATCGCAAAAATGATTTTGCATGTCCCTTGTCTGTATTGATTTTCAATCGCCTGATTCTTGCGCTCGTCGTGAAATCTGTAGATTCTTTTATTGTATGCAAGTTTTTTAAGGTGTAATTTCAATTATTTTGAAAGGGAATACCGTAGAAAATATGTTTTTTCTAACTGCACTTTTTTGAGTTTTTTTTAAAGTCATTACCTTTTGCAACTAGGAAAACGTATTCTATATTCTGCTTTTTGTAGCAGAACATTCGGCGATGCTTGCACCGTAATCTCCAGATGACCTTGAATGCCAAAATATTAATGAAACTTTAAAAAGAAGTTAAGATGTCATACATATGTTATACATATGACAGTTTACCGATCATGTTGTCAAGTGCTCATAGTGATGTCTGTCAAACAGCAATGCGATTTTTGAAACGTGAGATTCTCTTGAAAAATATCCAACACTTCTAAGGTTTTTCTGTAAAATGCTATCTTGAAATTATATTATATTATATTATTCAAATATAACTTGAAATGAAAGTTGAATAAAACTCAAAACATTGGATACGTTGGATAAAGCTACAACCAACAATTCTTCATTGAAATGTATTCGGAAACTATTCGAGCGAAAGGAAAAGAATTACATGATGTGTAATACGAAAAAGATGATACGACAAAAATATGAAAATCTTTAGATAAAAATGAAACTTTTTACCACGAAATTTGTTTCCCGCTATTGATTTAATTTATCGAAAATATTCTTCCCCTTCTTTTCTGTATAAAACTACATGTATTTTACAATCAAATAAATTAAAGAGCATAAAGTTACCATTTAAAGAAAATTATGTTAATTTTACAAAATGTTTTCTAAAATGCATACTTTTCAGATTATTTTTTAGCGATGCATAACGAAACTGTAAATGCAGGTTAATAATTAATTTCAAGACCACTGTTAAATGACTATGGCTTTCTGGCTTGTGACTAATGTAAAATATATTTTAGAAGCCAATTTTATTAACTCCATGCTTTAATGCAAATTGTTGCAATAATGCAATTCAAAGATATTGTAAAGTAGAATCGAGAGAAGTAAACACTCATAAGAACTAACTTGAAACAGAAATGTGTATATTAAAGTGAACTTTGAACTCAATAATTATTAATCTGAAATACTTCAAACATAATATTGTAAAGTAGAATCGAGAGAAGTAAACACTCATAAGAACTAACTTGAAACAGAAATGTGTATATTAAAGTGAACTTTGAACTCAATAATTATTAATCTGAAATACTTCAAACATAATTTCTTACATATCCTATCAGAACTATTACTAATTTTATGTTACTGTTTCTATAATATATAAAGTTTGTTAAAACTTATTGATAAAATTACAGCATATCTAAGTATAGCTTTTATCAAATGTTGTCTTTGTTTCTATTCGAAAAACATATTGTCCCAATTTGATAGTGTAATTTGTAACATATTCATGTAATCTATGTATATGTATGTATTTCTCCTCGCAATTTAATTAGAAGAATAATTCAATTACATTTAATCCAAATTTTACTCGTTATCGACTTCTAAAAGTCAATACCTAATTACTCGGCATTGCACATTTATTGTCTATTGCTTTTCATACATGAAATTCTTACAATACAACTCGATCGACATTTCTCTTATCCTAATACTAACACTAGATTGAAGGAAGGTGCCTACAGTAATTGAGAAGTTGTTAACAGTGGAAATATAAGATAGAATAGTTGGAATAAATTATTCGAACAAAAAATTATATAAGGAAACATAGCTTAAAAATTATATATTTTCATTTATATATAGAACGCGTCTACTTTCTTAATTTCATAATTACCTTAATACCATTTATATACAAAAAATTTCATCATTTACAACCACACATTTTTTCGACTTCGATCACAATATTTCTTTGGAATGGATCGTTTTATCTTTTCATACAGTATTTTAGTAAATTATATTTATGCATTAATTTAATAAATTCAATTGTTGCTTTCAAAAATACTAATATGTAGTGTCGAAATGTATAATAGATAATACATTCGAAACTATGCAATTTTTAACGAAACTATGCAATTATCATCATTTAATTTGCATTCACACGAGCTTCACTATACATATTCTCTCCACGACAAAATGATTTTACGAGATTAGAAATATACTTTACGTTGTTTGTGGGAAACGGGTGATTCGAACATAGTAGGTACTATAAGGTACATTATACGTTGTAACAGCTCCATATATTCATAGGTAGGTACCTAATTTAAGAAAATGTTTAATTTTTTGGTTTCAAAATCAAGATTACCAACCCAACACCAGAATGAAATAAGTTATATTGCATATTTTTAATATCTCTCACTTCTTATTTATCGTAGGAGTGATTCGCATAGCTGTTAGGGCCTTGTAACTATCATACTTTACTATTATAGCTGTACGACGCCGACGGTTTGAAGTAGTTACGAAAAACGTTGAAGTTATATTTTCCAAGGTTAACAAATTTTTGATTTCTATTAATTAATGAACACTTAAGTTTATTAATCGAAAATGCAACTGAGACGTATCTTAAAATTTGTTAACTGTACCGATGTAACTATTTACACCTGACATTGAATTTAGTTCTGACGACAATTTTGAGGATATACAATTTTTTTAGAGTTTAAGGATTACATCAAAATTTGATATAAAATCTTTAGCGGTCGGTGGTTCAGTGGTATACATTTAAAAGTTATTAATATAAGAAGGTTGTGGGATTGCATGTCAACAATTTCGTAATTGTCGTGGCTTTTAACGGTGAAACTTGAGATTTTAATATTTTCTACTACATTCTACTCATACACCGAGGTTTAGAACGTTATATTGTACCGCTTTTGATCTGCCGATTTTGTAAACCAATACCATAAACGAGATATCCTGTGCTAATACTAAAAAGTAGTTAAAATTATTTTAAATCGTTCATATGTAAATAAATGCCAAACTCGATTAGTTACATGATTAACATTCTGACAATAGACACACATATAGAGTGTCCAAAAAATGTTGTAACACCTTGAAAGGGGTGGTTCGGGATGTGATTTGAAACAACTTTTTCCTTAGCGAAATATTGTCCGAGGCTTCGTTAAGGAGATATTAACAGAAAACGTCGACCAATCAGAGCGCGCATATGCCGTTGGAGCGGCCATGGTAGCGAAGGCTACGCGCTGAGCGGCCGCGCTCGTACGCAAACAAGTGACTCGACGTGCATCGAAAGACCTTGACGCGGCCGCTCCAACGATATAAGCGCGCTCTGATTGGTCAGGGTTTTCTCTTAATATCTCCTTAACGAAGCCTCATGCGACATTTTTGTAAAGGAAAAAGTTGTTTCAAATCACTTCCCGAACCACCCCTTTCAATGTGTTACAACATTTTTGGGACACCCTGTATACGTGTGCCGTTGTGTAATAAATATGCAGAAGTACACCAATTCTTTCTTTAATTATAGCCGTTGTCGTGCTTGATAAGTATATTTGTACGATGAATAAAATTTTAAGTGAATTTCTTCCGCCAAGAGAAAGAACAGAGAATAGAAAATGTAGTGAATAAATATTAGATTCAAAAAATATAACATTATGTTGAAAACGTGAAATGTTTAACGTTTTATTTCAAAAATTCGTAAATTAGATATTTTTATGGTAATTCATTATTTGTATTTGTTATTTAAATCAAAGTTTGTATCTTTCTACAATTAAGTTATATCGATTCGGTAATTAACTTCTTGTAACTCAAGAAAATGAACTCTAAATACTTATATGAACTAGCAACTTATATGAAAAGTTTCATTAGAGACATCGACACCAAATTGCTTTACATCTTATAAGGTAACGAAATATTATGTATGTGTACAAAATTTGATGGTAGAGGCGCCAATTGAAAGCACCTCATGGCACGCGCTGTCGTAGGAAAACACCCTCTTGAGCATATTTAAATGGTATGTACGGGATTTTGTCGTTTCCTGGCAGTCACTTCCCGAAACGACACGTGTCTCGCCAGCTGCGGTAAGTGTCCTGATGCGTTTGAACGATGAAGGAAAAAAGGCAAAATTTATGAGGAAGTTGAGATTTCAATCTGGATTTTCCAAGAGTGTTCGTAGAAAAAACTAATACACCGGGAGGAGTAAGAATACTATAAATAGCAGGCTGTGGATCGTACGTGTTTCTGTCACTCAAAAAAGTGTTTGTTGTAGCCATCTTATACGTTGGATTTGGACATCGCAACACCCTCGATGAGGACAGGCTCACACTATAACGACTAGAAAATAGGAGGTATTTGCAGAAATTGTTTATAAAGAAATTACACAATGAATTCTTCCCAAATTTTCACTGTTTTAAGATCTATTTACACATGTCTGTAACGTGTCAGTTCCGTATCCGTACCGTATCAGTAACGTCACGGAGCGGTGTCGGATGTGTGTAAACATTCAAAAACAACAGAAGAATATTTAAAATCACTGACATTGATGGAACATTAGAATCTAAATACGTAATGCATTATAGGATGTTCCATTTAAAATTATAAAGGTAGCGTCTAGTCCCCCACCCCCCAAATGGGAAGGAGGAACCACTTCACGTGTATGTAATTAAAAAGGTCCTTTAGACCCATGCAATTTAGGACCAAGAAATTTAAAATCGATGGTATAGTTTTCGAGATATTGAGCTGTTAAGAGTTATGTCTGCCACACTGTATGTGTATCAATGGAATTAGATACGAATATACAGTAAAGAGCACACCTGAACCAATTACAAACATGGATCTGGAAAGTATTTCTTATTATTCTAATAATCCATAACAACAGAAAACGAACATTGATAATTGTTCTGTTATAGCTTTAAGAAATTAATACAATTTTATAACATTTAGAGTATGATCTACCTTGGGTGAACAAATTAAATTTCGTAGAATCAATTTTACATCATAGTTTCTTCTAGTTTCAAATATGTTCTAAACGACATAATGTAAATTTCCCGAGACTGTAACGAAGTAATCATCAACGTTGATCTTTCTTTATTATGATTTTTCAGAAAAATGTTGTTAAATTGGTTCAGTTTAACTCCTTGTTATAAGCATATTTATAAGAACACTATAATGTGTCGAGATTAACAATAAGCGAGAATTTGTTTCTCTGTAAATCAAGAGAAAATTTTATTTTACAATATTTACACTTTTATTTACAATATTTACACTCTTACCTGTAAATCAAGAAACGACAATTAAAGCCTATTATTAAATCGATTCTCTATTTACACTCCTAAATATCTTTTAATTATTATGAATTTTATTTCTCTGTCTATATCGTCTTTGTATACTTGTGCAAACGTGCTCTTTGTTATTCACTTCGCGATTTATAGGGAAGTTATTGTATTTGCCCCTAAAATGAAAAATCGATTTTTTAGCAGATCTTCATGTTTCAAGGTCATTGGAGTAATTTTAGCCTATTTTTAACAAATTGATCGTGTGTGTGTGCGTATGTATGTATGTATGTATGTACGTATGCAAACAAATTTTTCGTTAACGTTTTCTAAAAAACTAATAGTGAGATCAATAT
>NC_071980.1:15319845-15322245 GCF_026283585.1 Hylaeus volcanicus
CTATTAGTTTTTTAGAAAACGTTAACGAAAAATTTATATACATATATACAGGGTGTCCCAAAACTCGGGGAGGAGCCGGAAATGGGGGGTAGCTGAGACGATTCTGAACAACAATTTCCTTTGCAAAAATGTCGGATGGGGCTTCGTTAAGGAGATATTAAGCGAAAACTCTGACCAATCAGAGCGCGCGTAGACCGTTGGAGCGGCCGCGGTAGCGAAGGCTACGCGCTGGCGGCCGCGCTTGCACGCGAACAAGTGACTCGACGTGCATCGAAGCATCGACCTAGCGCGTAGCCTTTGCTACCGCGGCCGCTCCAACGGTCGGATTGGTCGGGGTTTTCTCTTAATATCTCCTTAACGAAGCCCCATCCGACATTTTTGCAAAGGAAATTGTTGTTCAGAATCGTCTCAGCTACCCCCCATTTCCGACTCCTCCCCGACTTTTGGGACACCCTGTATAGAGTGTTTCATTTTAATCCACCACCACGGATAACTTAAGAAATGTGCATCGGATCAAAAAACATTTTAAATAAAAGTTTGATGGTTTGAAGGGGGACATCTGATGCTGTTAAAAAATTTACCCCTACCCCCTAGTCCTGTCCTTCCGTCTCTGTATCTACAGTTAGCGCGCGCGGAGCATAAGAAGCGCGGCAACTCCAAAAATCTCATACACATTAAAGAAAGTATACTTTCTTTACATATTTTAAAATTATAGAATCGATTATAGAGTCTCAACAGTTCCAGTGCGTCCAGGTTAGGTAACAAATTATAACATATCTATAGAGATAGATATTCTCATGTTATTTATCCTCCCAGTGGTGGGCTGGTTTCTGTGCATTTATTGTAGACAACTATGTGCAGTTATGGAGACATTACTGTACCTACAAATCGAAACTTTAAATTGTTATATCTTATTATGGAAGCATCTGACAAAAAAATGATTCAAACAAAATTGACTTGTTTTTTCCTGTACAATATAAATACGTAACGCTTTATAGGATGTTCCATTTAAGATTATGAAGGTACCCTCCCCCCTCCCCTTAAATGGGAATGGGGAGCCACTTTCCGTTTATGTAGTTAGGGGGCCCTTTAGATCCATGCAATTTAAGACAAAGAACTTTAAAAATCGATGGTATAATTTCCGAGATATTGAGCTAGTGAGAGTTATGTGGGCCACCCTGTATACTCCAAACACAAGAGTAAGTGAAAATTGCATGTACTGTGAACAATACATCCACTACAAATAAAATCATACATCCTAATGATAAGGTATTTTTCTATCGAAACATTACTTTAAACAATAAGTACAATAATAAAGTGCTACTATGTTCTAGAAACGACTAAAACCATTAATATTGTCAAACTCATGTTGGTCTAAAGGTCAATTTGTTACTATGTCAGGCAATTTCAATGAATAATAATTTAACAGTAATGAAATATTTTGTAAAGTCTAGCTTTCTGTTATATTAATACAAGTCATTATATTGTCATGTTCAAGCGAACATTACCGACAATGAGAAGGAAATAATAATTGCTACAGATACAAGGAAATGATTATATTTATTTATGTAAAGATGTAGGTACATTGAATAATGTTAATGTTATTTATTCTCCGTTGTCTATTAAAGCTTCCAGCCGACAACACTGCAGCCATCCGGGATTGCGGTTCGGTGCCTCATCGAGTTTTGAATCGGCGGTTGCCTCCTTACGGTGGTTCCTTTTGGATGTCCGTTCGTACTCATCGAAATCGAATAAGGTGAATCTTCGACAAGCTCGTCGTCCTCCCTCGTAGTATCCGCCCGTCTGGCTGGGCCGTGGCGTAGGCCTGCAGAAAACTCGGATGTTTCGAGTTGCTCGCGAGCCGAGTCGAGCTGAGACCCAGTTTTCGATCCTAGTCGAGTACTCAGAAGAAACGAGCAGCTCGAAGGAACTGAGTAGCTCGGACCAAACCGAGTAGCTCGGACAGAAGCAAGCGGCTCGGATTATCCATTTCAGGCGTGTGAAATGGATAATCCGAGCCGCTTGCTTCTGTCCGAGCTACTCGGTTCCTTCGAGCGACTCGCTTCTGCCCGAGCTACTCAATTCTTTCGAGCTACTCGCTTTTCTCCGAGCTACTCGGTTCTTTCGAGCCGCTCGCTTCTGTCCGAGCTACTCGGTTCGTTCGAGCGACTCGCTTCTGCCCGAGCTACTCAATTCTTTCGAGCTACTCGCTTCTCTCCGAGTTACTCGGTTCTTTCGAGCCGCTCGCTTCTGTCCGAGCTACTCGGTTCTTCGAGCGACTCGCTTCTGCTCGAGCTACTCGGTTCTTTCGAGTTACTCGCTTCTCTCCGAGCTACTCGGTTCTTTCGAGCCGCTCGCTTCTGTCCGAGCTACTCGGTTCCTTCGAGCTACTCGCTTCTC
>NC_071980.1:15322255-15347634 GCF_026283585.1 Hylaeus volcanicus
CGAGTTACTCGGTTCTTTCGAGCCGCTCGCTTCTGTCCGAGCTACTCAATTCTTTCGAGCTACTCGCTTCTGCTCGAGCTACTCGGTTCTTTCGAGCTACTCGCTTCTCTCCGAGCTACTCGGTTCCTTCGAGCTGCTCGTTTCTTCCGAGTACTCGACTGGGACCAGCCATTCGAGCCGAGTTTTACTCGGCTCGCCTTTTCCGAGTACTGGAACAGCTCTGCCGTGGCGAAGCCGAAGGAACGAACTGATTTACATACTGGCTACGCCACTGCTGTGCCTTCAGTGCGGGGGAGAAAACACATGTGTGCGAGGTGCTTCGTGTACACATGGCGATCCGTGTGGGTGTGGATCCTTCGTACCCGGAAGGCGCGTCCCTAAAGCTTCAAGGACTCCACGCCAGGTGCCGCTGGAGGGAACTTAAGCCGAATCATGTGCGGACGGGTCCGCCTTGGTCTATGATCCTGATGATCTCTACGATTTTCTGCCGATCTACCGTACTGACGCATTTCAAGCTCGAACAGGAACTCGTTCGAGAGCCTGGAAATGCCTCTAGCGAATTAAGAAAGCATCTTAATTGGCGTGACGAGCACCCTGGGAGGATTCATCGGCTGATTCAACGACGATCGAATTTGGTCCGATGAGTCAAGTTCATCCTCGAACGGGGACGTTGATCTTGCGGAGTCTCCGATAAAGCAGTCCCGTTTTAACACTTTATCTAGACTCCGGAACAAATAGGTAGCACACCTTATATTTTCCCATATTTTGTGTTAAAAGCTGATTAAGATACATATTTTCTTTTACTGATAACTCAGATGTACACATGTCTGTGTATATAATTTATGAAATATCGTCCACAACATATACTTCGACAGGACTCTAACACAAAAAATGTAAATATTATTGTTCGCAAACGGGACAAAATGATAGCACATGTAGTAAATCTACGCTTTCCAGTTACACTGAAGCTCGCAAATTGCAAACATCAACCCCGAAACATAGTTAATAAAGTCCGTGATATTATTTCGTGTTGTATATTTGTTCAAAAAAGGCGAAATATTATGCAAAAATGGTTCGCGGAAAGAGATTGAACGCGTGTGAAATTGACACTACAATAAAATTGAAAGAAGAACAATATTCAGTGACAAAAATAGCAAAAATATGAATAGAAGTCGAAAAGTAATGATGAACTTCATGAAAAATCCGGAAAATTATAGTAAAAAGAAGAGTCCTGGACGTCCGCGAAGTCTAAATGCCCGGGAACGACGTGCAATACTAAGAGCAGCATCAAATTCTAAGATGACTGCAAGGCAAATAGCTCAAAGTGTTGGTGTAGACACTAATATAAAGAATGTGAGACGTGTTTTACAAAACTGTAAATACATAACACGAAGAAAATTGAAGAAAAAGCCTTGGTTAACTGTGCAACATAAGATGAATCGATTACACTTTGCGGAAAAGAATATTCATATGCGAAAGAAATGGCGAAGAATAATATTTACTGATGAAAAGAGGTTTAACTCAGATGGACCTGATGGTCTAAGTTACTATTTTCACGATATGCGAAAAGAGGAACAGTTTTTGAGTCGTCGGCAAATGGGAGGTGGTGTTGTGATGATCTGGTGCGGTATCAGGTACTATGGTAAAATGGAAATCAAATTTATAACAGGGAAATGAATAGCAAAATGTACTTGGAAATGATTGGGGAATAAATAAACACGTACCCCACCAGAATTGCTGGAGAGAAGTTTATTTTTCAGCAGGGTAATGCCGCAGTACACACTGCAAAAGTAGTAAAAGAATACTTTTCTCGAGAAAAAATTCGGGTTTTGGATTGGCCAGCAAGGTCACCCGGCCTTAACATTATTGAAAATTGTTGGGGAAATCTTGCCCGAGCTGTATATGGAAATGGCAGACAATTTGGAAATATTGCCGAATTAAAAAAGTGTGTTCAAGATGAGTGGGAGTAATTAAAGCAAAAAACTATTAAAAAACTCTATAAATCTTTCCCAAAGAGAATGATGGCTGTTATTAAAAGTAAAGGAGGAGCCATAAGATATTAAGCATTAAATATCATTCGTTGATTTATTGTTATACACAATCTTAAGTTAAATGTGCTATCATTTTGACCCACTATATTTCCTTCAAAGTTCTTTTTTCTTTAATAAAATTGTATAGACTGGCGAAATTCAATCTAATTTTATTTGTGTATATTTATAGAGGTATTTTGCAAGAATGTATAAAAACAAAACCTTGGTTGTAATGTTAAATAATAAAAATTATGTTAATTTTAAAATGTGCTATCTTTTTGTCCCGGAGTGTACCGGGCTATTTAGAAACAGTCTTTAATTCAAAAAAGAATTTTCTACAGTAGCATATGCCAATCTAGGCTGACAATAATTCCTCCATACTGTTACAGGATACATTGAAAGCAAAGTCTGTTTCCAAGCACTGAAGATTGTAAGTAGACAACCATCAACACAGTAAATAAATTCGAATAACTAAATACTGCAATTAAAAAATAATTGCAATCCCGGTAAATAAAGTGTTAAAATCGCGAACGTCCACGGGCCAGAGACCTACTACGTCTACCGCAAAGGGTTAATGAAGCATTCGACTTGTATTAAATGGAGGTTGTAGCCTAGGTCCATATTAATAAAACAATGTAGTATATTCCACGGATTTTTACAATACTTGGTTCGTCTCTCGTAGGGACATTAGGGCAATGATAACAATGTCGATATCGGTAGCACGGTACATTCGATTCCCGAGGCGATGGCTCGGGGATCACCCGGTAAGGAGAGTCCTTGCGAGATTATACGAGCTGCTTTCACGTATGTGCTAACTTTCTCCGAGACGTAAGGCGAAAGAAAAGAACGACGAGGGTTTCGGAGGAAAAATGTGCACTCGATCCTCCTTCGCCTGGTCGTCGCACCCACACACTTCCACATCGAGCGGGTATCAAACACAGATCTTGGTAATCTCCCGGCATCGACACACGGTTATATACACGCTTATCCGACTCCTTTACCAACGAGGATGATTCATCCCTAGGCGGTATAAATCACTCTCCGGGTCTCAATCCACTCCGGAAGACGCCGATGACTTATCGAAAACGAGTATTTCTCTCATTTCGGTTCGCGCCTACAGAAGTTGCCTCTGATGTCTCCGACGCAGCTATCGAGTTTCTTATTCTGGAGATCTTTGGTATCACATTGGCGACGGGGCGTTTGGAATTGCGCTTGACGTGGGTTCGGGGCGACTTCGTATTTTTTCTTGGAAACGAGTTACTATGGTAGATAATATTTGTGTAACTTTTTATTAGGAGGGCTTCAAAGGGCCGAACTGTGGATTTCGTACAACTGAAATTATTATTAAATTTTATTTTATTTTCTCGCACTTTTACTGTCGTAAAGTGTCGACATTCGGCTGTTTAAAATGTATTTGCAATTATGCAATTTGGCATTTAGCAAAAAATATGCAGTGCTTAGTAGTAAATTTTTTAAAGACAAATATATTGAATATTGTTATTTTTTCTGTAACAGAAAGTTCTGTAAGACAAATATATTGAATATTGTTATTTTTTCTGTAACGGATTGTAATAAATACCAAATAGTCGAAAATACTTGGTAGAATTCCAAATAATATTTTACAAATTGTGTTTAAGTGGAATTAGGCATTCTGGTTTCTTAAAATATTTCATAAACAATACTCCAAAATGGCAAGAAGAAAGTTACCGAAAGATACCACAAGATGGAAAACTATAGAATATAATTTTGACATAAAAACGTTACATTAAAAAACATTATTGTGTAAACATATATCTAAAGTCCACAAAAGAATTAATTAATCTTGTCTATCCTTCATAAGCTTGCATATTATGTATCACTGCTCGTTCCTCGGAAATTAATTCCGACAAGTACAATAGCCATGCCTAAATTTAATACGATCGCAAAGGGTTAAAGGTGAGCTATAATATCGTTAAGTCTAAAATACAAAGTACCATATGAAAAAAGTGAAAGTGACCTTGAAGTCTCTAAGAGAGATATAGTCCAAACAACATTTACTAGTTGATATAATTTGTGAAATCAACAAAAAAATGCGAAAAGTGGGTAAAAGCATAGAAGCAATAAGTATTTGTACGATATTTATGACGAACCATTTACGGTAGAGTTTGTAACGTAAACACATTAGTTTATTAATTACAAAACAGCAAATTTCCAGGAAAGTACTTTTTTTAAATGGCTCTAATAGAGGAATTGAAGAAGATCCCACTTCGAATAATTAATAATTTAGTTAATTTAACGCTTAGAATAGTTGCAATAATTATAAAATCAAAAGGAAATCCCACGAAGGAAGTATTATATACTTCTAAATTAATGTAAATGCTTTTTTTTTAATGAAGTTTTAAAAATTAAACAGTTGTACAGAACTTATTGCTTCAATATTTCTATCGATTAATTCTTTTTTTCTTGTTAATTTCGCAACTTACATAAATAGCTATTTTTTTTGTAATCTATCTATTTTAGAGATTTCCGAGAATATGTAGAATGTCATTGTTTATAAAAAATTAGTTAATAAATTACAATTTTACATAGTTTTTTTGGAAATTGATCGATGTACGAATACTTTCTACATCCACTGTATGTCCATATGTTTCCAATGGTCCATATATCGTATAAGAACGGTAAATTGTTTAGAATTATCCCGTCATAAAAGAGGTGTCAAAAGAAAATGTCATTAAATCCATAAAGATGAAATATCGATTGGTATCAACATTAAATAATCTAATTAGACCAAAAAGATGAAAATGGATGTTTGTCGTAACTAGACTGCGGATCTTTATGCATTTATAGAAAGTTTGAATGTGCAAGAAACTATAAAATGCAAACATTATGCAAGAATATAAAAAAGATTTAAAGTAAAGTTCATATTATAGTATTTAAAAAAAGGGACAAAAAAAACGCATCGGGCCCCTTTCCGATAAACGCCCTCGAGAGAATAGTGGCGCGAAACTTTAAATTTACTTTACTTCTCTAACATCTTTTATATTCAATTTTTCATTTCTCTTTACACGAAAGATGAATTTGAAACCTGAATATTGGACAGAACTGTTTCTTTCGTTTTTTTTCATAGTTATAAATGATATTCATAATGTTTTCTTTTATAGTTTTATAAATTTATTATATGAATATCCTACTTCTTAAACAAAAAGCATAGAAAAATCTATTATTATTTTCACAATTTTGTATGTCATTATTACTTCTTGTGTGTGCCAATAATTGCGTGACTCACTATAACTATACCGATAGAAGGACATTGATGGATAAATACTCTTTCTAATAAGTCACATCCAGCAATTCAATTTAATAATTGTAATTAACTTTGAAAATTGCGAACGTGAACTTCGTCGATAAAGAAAGAATGTTACGAAAATTCCATCGGTCGGTCGTCATCATGGCGTTTGAGGAAATCATGATCGGCATGGCGCGCCATGGCCGTTTGTACCTTTCGCGTATTCGCTCACTGTTGCAACAACGTTTTGTAATAATCCGGTACCGTTCGTTATCGTGTTTCTCATTTAACAGTCCGCTTCAATTAGCCATCAATTAGATACCACCACCGGAGTACCAGCTGATTAACGACTGTCTGGAACCGGTCAAATCGTTAAGTCCGACATCAAAGCTCGGCCTCGCAGCCCGAACCGCCTGACCTGTCTGAACTCGCGTGGCACTCATGGCAGTTCCAAGCGCGTGCGTATTTTATCATAACGCGCGTCTGTAATCCACTCGCGCCAGTCGTTGTGTGTCCCCGTTTACCGGGGAAATTTCAATCGCGGCGGTCGCAGCTATTACCGCGTTCCATCGATTCGCTCGAGACGTCGGGTAGTAACTTACACGGAAACGCCGCAATCGGCTCTGATTTGAATGAAACTTTGTAGGCTCGAAGAACATAGAAAAATAATAGATTTGTACCTTTTTTAACTGTCCTAACTCAAATTTAAGGGGTGAAAAATTCAAGTAGTTTATTACCAAATAGTTTATTAAAGTATTTAGCTATATTTTGTTGTAATATGCCAAAAACCATTTAATTTTTGTAGAAACATTTTTCTTTTATCTCTAGCCGTTTTCAAGTTACCATTTTAGGGTCCGAACTTTGGAAAATACGCTCCAAAGTTCGGACTCTAAAATGGTAACTTGGAAACGGCTAGAGATAAAAGAAAAATGTTTCTACAAAAATTAAATGGTTTTTGGCATATTACAACAAAATATTGCTAAATACTTTAATAAACTATTTGGTAATAAACTACTTGAATTTTTTTGTTTCAGACAGACTGTTTTATGTTAACCCTTTGCACTCGAGAGGTGACTCTCAATCACCAGTAGGTTTTTCGCAGCAAATCTACAATACCTGATGTTTCTTTAGGTTTAATTTCTTTGGAGCTCGAAGTGTCAATAAAATGATTGTCGGTGAAGTAAAGGTGACCTTGTTCTCAAATCTAGATAGCTTAGAACTCATGGCAATAGGATGCTAAGAAATATCTCGAGTTGCTGGCAGATACCAGAAAAAAGGCCTCGAGTGTAAAGGGTTAATATTTTACCGTTAATATAAATAATTAAATAAATTTTATAATTTATAATTTTATACTTGAGTAGTATTATTAGTAGAAGAAACATTGGAATCGTTCTAGATTTAATAGATGTCGAAAAAAATTTCTTCAATAAAGATATTTGTTGAAAATATCTAGAGAACTAATAATTTTTTGCCATGATACCCTAATCATTTTTTACGTAGAATGAACAGAAGAATCGATCTGTGTAAAAAAAGATATGCATTTCTATTTAAAGAAATGATGCAATTGTTAATTGCGCATGCACTGCTGAATCTAAAAAATATTTAAAGGCCTACAGATGTAGTGCTCTTTGAACCATTTATCTTTCTCTATTGGAATTTTTTCGTAAATGCAATAATAACGGAGTTATGACTTGAAACAATTGCGTGGACCACCCTGTAGAACATTCATTGAAATTCTGTTCCATCCTATTATCTGGTGACAATAATTAGAAAAAATAAAATCCTCAAAGTAACATTTCTTAGCATATAAGACAAGAAAAACCATATAATGATTTTAATAAATAATAAAAATACAATCACTGTCAATTGTCAAATAAATCGGTAATCGTGATTACTGATTATCCGGTAATCATAATCGCGGACTACATTTTGCCCAATACTACCGATTACGTGCCCCGGAGGCTGTGCTCTTTCTTACTGAATTTTAATTCGCTATGGAGGGTGTAATTAGAGTCCAACGGCGCGGCGGCGTCGATTCAATCTTGAGCAAGCTCTAAATTAAATCGCATCGATTGCAAGCCAGCTCGTGATCTCGCCGTGTTCCACAAGAGAAACAAGAGTGAAAGAGAAGGATCGGGAGATATATCGATCGACGTGGTGTGTGGGAACGCGTCATAATTAGGTAAAAGGAAAAAGAAGTTACCACCCGAGTTCTCGAGCGAATCAATGGAACGCAATATGTAATAGCGTCGAACGGAGTGATTGAAATTTCTCCTGTAAACGAGGACACATAACGCCTCGCGCAAGTGAATTGTAACGCGCGTTATGATCAAATATTGCCGTGATGCTGAATGTATGATTCGCGAAATTGATCGTATGGTAACATCATCTCAAATTTTTTTGAAATACGTCTTTCTTGGAACAGTTGACACGTGACCAAAGTCACTTCATTTGTTTCTTTACACCTCCCCTTGTTGCTGACGTACATATACGTACCATGGTTCCAAGTTAAGTTACCGTTAAATCAAATTTGTATTTTTGTTATTGAGGAAGAAGCATATCCAGTCAGTTGTCAACCGCCGTGCCGGGAAGACGTCTATGACAACAAGTCTCGGTTGCGTGTTCCATATACGTAGTGCGATAGTGTTAGTGAGCGTCGAAAGTGACTGTGCCTCAGCAATTTACCTACACCGAATGATTCCGTGTAGGTGTGAGTGAGGATACACGGTAGATTCACCACTACCTTAATGCCTCCAGGAACAGATCACCATCAAACAACTGAAATTTCTGAGTACAGGGGTTCTCTACCCACTAATGAACCAAAAATTACAACACCAAATAAAAATAACACTGAAAGTAATAAATCATACGCAAACGCCACTAAACACGAATCCCTTCCATCCAAGGATCAAGCTATAATACTTCAGGCAGCAAACGATATCACCATAAAAGAATATGCTCTTGCAATTGGAAAAATCACTGGCCCCAAAGCAATCAGATACATCTCAAAAATCTCAAACGGCAGGATTTGCATATATTTAGATAAAAAGGAAACGGTAAAGTACGTAACTACAAACCATAAGACAATAACAATAAACGACAATAAAATAGAAATCAGACCGATGCTAACCCCAGCACAACGTATCATTTTGTCAAATGTCTCCCCAATTATACCTAATGCCAAAATCGAAAATGTATTCAGAAGAAACAATGTTCGTCTTTGCTCAAAGATATCACCCTTAAAAGCTAGAATGACAGACCCTGAATACTCACATATCTTGAGTTTCAGACGACAAGTCTATGTAGATCCAGATGACGTAAAAAAAATACCAGAATCATTTTTAGTAACGAGAGAAGACACTCCATATCGAATATTCTCCACCACCGATAAACTAAACTGCTTCCTATGTAAACAAGAAGGACATATTGCCAGAGACTGTCCTCAATCCACGGAAGACATTCAAAATTTCGAAACAGTTACTACAAACACGACGTCACAAGAGTATACCCAAACCCAGAAACAATCGATAAATGAAAACATCATGGAAATAGAAACTAGTGACCTACCGGCAGTGATACCGACTGAGCCACAATTCAAGATCCTAACAATCAAAACAGGAACCAAAAGACCTCTCTCGCTGTCATCAACCGAAACAGGACCTAACTACGAAATCTTAAACGATAAAGCCTTCAAACAACCACCGACAATCATTACAATTAAAAAAGATGGCAAGAAAAAACTAATTTGGCCTATATCCCCGAATTACGCCCAAGTAAACCTGGAAGAATCTCTCAAACCAGCAAAACATTTAATTGAATACTTCGACAGCAATTATGTGCTCAACTACGAACAACTAAAAAATTTTCTTGAAAATGCATTCGGATCACCTCGGATCACCTCAACCATTGGACATTTTAAAAGAGTATAAAACAAACACACTAGCCCTAGTACAAATACTAAAGGAAATCTACCCTCTCTTAAAAGAACGGAGCATAAGAAATAGAATTAGTAGACTCCAGAAGAAACTAACCGACCATAAATCCACATCAGACATAAATTGGTCTTCCGATACAGACACAAACACCACATAAATTATCAAACATAATCACTCATCTATATAGTTTCACTGAAAACATAACTAGACCGAAAATCCGTACTACAAAACATGGAAACAATAATTCAATAGAATATTAATGGGTACTACACTCACTATGAACAGCTACAATTTATATTAAAACAACACAATCCAGTTATCATATGTCTACAAGAAACGAATTTCAAAACAACACACCTCCCAAAACTTAAAGAATACACAACCTTCGTAAAAAACAGAAGGAATGAGAACTACTCAAGCGGAGGCGTATGTATTGCAATTTCAAATAAATATGATGCAACCGAGATCCATTTAAACTCCAACTTAGAAGCAATGGCAATAACAACCTCTCTTCCAAAACGAATCAGCATCTGCAACATATATCTACCAAACAGTCAACCACTTGAACTCCAAGATCTAGAAGAACTGATCGAACTTCCTCCTCCACTTATATTGACAGGTGACTTCAACAGCCACCACTACCTATGGGACTCACCCAAAACAGACACACGTGGAAAAAAAATAGCAAAACTTTTGGAGAACCCAAATCTAATACTCCTTAACACTAGTAAACAGACGCACCTTAATGTAAGTAATGGAACATTTAGCGCAATAGATTTAAGTCTGTGTAGCAGTAGTTTGGCACAATTCATGGAATGGGACGTACTAAATAATCTGCATGATAGTGACCACTTCCCTATTAAAATAACCTACGAAGATGGCACGACCCAGTTACAGAATTACCACCTTCCAAAATGGGACCTAAAAAAGGCAGATTGGCATAAATATAAAGAATCCATAAATCACTCTCTTACACAAATAGAATTAGACCAAGAACTTAATCCAGACAACACAGACGAAACAATTGACACATTTTTACCAATTATAAACTCAGCAATAGTAGCTGCCACCGGAAATTCCAAAACTAAAACTACTAGAAAACGATTTACACCATGGTGGGATGATGACGGTAAAACCGCTCTCCAAAAAAATCATCATGCATTTAATAGAGTCAAGAAACAGCCCACCACTGAAAACTTAATCAATTTCAAAAAGTTTCGTGCTATAGCCCGCAAAACAATTAAAGAAAGTAAAAAAAAATCCTGGGAAACATTTACATCTACCATAACAAGCCAAACACATCCAAAAGAGGTATGGAATAAAATTAAAAAAATTAATGGGAACTACACATCTCCAATAATCCCATTCCTTGAAATAAATAATGAAACTTTTGCAACAGATCCAAAAGACATAACGGATACCCTCGCTAAAAAGTTCCAACTAAACTCAAGCAATACCAATTACCACCCAGCGTTCCTTGAAAACAAGGTAAACTATGAAATACCAAACGAAAATAATATAGATTGTGTACTAAATGCAATAATAACTAAAGAAGAATTGAATAACACTCTCCAAAAAACAAAGGATACCGCTCCAGGCCCGGACAATATACCAAACAGGTTGTGGAAAGAACTCCCAGCAATCGGAATAACCCATCTCCGAAAAATCTCCAACTGCATATGGATCAATAAAGTCTTTCCAAACTCATAGAGAAATGCCATAGTCGTGCCGATATTAAAACCCAACAAGAATAAACATAAACCAGAGAGCTATCGACCGTTAGCCTTAACAAATACAATGTGCAAACTATTAGAAAAAATAATCAATAGAAGACTTAGATGGTACCTAGAATACAACAACATACTGACACCAAACCAATACGGTTTTCGCCAATATCGTTCGACCTCTGACATCCTGATCAACTTAGAAACCAGCATATGCGAAGCCTTCATTAAAAATGAACACCTTATAGCAACATGCTTCGATATTGAAAAAGCTTATGACATGATATGGAAACCACGTATTATAAATGCGCTTATAAATCTAAAAATCAATGAATATAGCCCTATAATTAGCCTTTATACGCAACTTTCTCACAAATAGAACAATTCAAGTTAGAGTCAATGGAACGATCTCAAATATAACTAAAATCGAGAATGGAGTACCCCAAGGATCAGTGCTAAGTGTGACACTATTTTTAATAGGAATCAATGACATCACTAATGCCTTAAAGACCCCGGTCAAAGCACATCTATTTGCAGATGACCTTGTAATAACATGCAGCGGGAAGAATACAACTACAAGTAGAGAACTAATATAATCGAGCATAAATAGTCTTCAAAACTGGTCCAATAAGAGAGGCCTCAAATTCTCAGCAGAAAAAACACAGTGCATCATGTTCTTCAGGAAACAAATCCAGGTCAAATCAAATATCTATATGGGAAATACCAAACTTAAATTTGTAAATAATGTTAAAATACTCGGTCTCATTTTTGATACCAAACTAACTTGGACCCCGTACATTAAATACCTAAAAAAAGCATGTACTGAAAGACTAAATATTATCAAGGTATTAACAAACAACAATTGGGGAGCAAACTTACAAGGCACTGATAAGATCAAAAATTGACTACGGTGCCATTATATACAACTCAGCTAAACCTCACGTGCTAAAGACAATAGAACAAATGCAAAACTCATCATTAAGAATAATCACTGGAAGTTACCGAACAAGTCCCATACCCAGCATTTTATTTGAAGCCAAGGAAACATCGCTCGAACAACGACGAAAGGTACTCAGTCTAAAATACGCAACGAAAATTGCCTCTACTTCAAATAATCCAACCTATCACAACGTATTTTCCAACAAATATTTAGACCTATATACAAAAAGGCCCAAACTACCAACTTCATTTCACACCAGGATTACTAAGTACTTCAACTCATACAATACTGAAAAAACACCAATTATGGAACGTAAACATGGAAATATAGCTCCCTGGACCATAAAACCTCCAAAAACCAATTCAGAGTTGGCAGATATTCCAAAAAACCGAAAAAGTTCAATAGAACACAAATCTAAATTCCTAGAACTGGATTATAACTTCACGAACCACAATAAAATATATACTGATGCATCAAAAACGGAGAATGGAGTGGGATATGCTGTCATCACTGAAAAGACCGAAATAAAACAAAGCCTACCTAAATCTACCACTATCTTTACCGCTGAAATCTACGGAATACTGGAAGCGGTCAACCTTATATCTACACATCCCTTACAAAACCACGTTACATATTCCGACTCCATAAGTGTAATAAAACCCTTAGTGAACGTAAACGAAAAGAATAACTCCGAAATCTTCCAAAAAATCCAGGAAACGTGCACCAAACTTACAAACAAAAACAAAAACATAACAATTACTTGGGTACCTTCCCACCAAGGCATCATTGGCAACGAAAAAGCAGACCTCATTGCAAGAGAAGCGACAACCATGACCCCAAATAATGAAATAGAAATCCCTTACCAAGACTTGATTACAAGAATACAACACTCATCGAAAGAAGAATGGAATAAAATATGGAACAACAAAAGAACAAAAACTCACAATATAACGCACGACTTTTACCAAACAGTATCCCAACACTCCATGACCAGGAGAGAAAAACTAATAATGACTAGATTGAGAACTAGACATTCAAAAATCACACATGAATACATATTAAAGAAAACGGACCCTCCCCACTGTGACTCCTGCAATAAGGAAATCACAACTGACCATCTACTATACGAATGCAGCAAATTCGATCAACAAAGAAGGAAGTATAATCTCAATCCAGAAACAGCTCTAACATCCCAGGAACAATACACATCAGCTATTGGCCAGATAATAAACCCTATTAACATACGTTTTGCATCCAGGATTTCCAACAATCGAGTTTGCATCTATGTATGTATCGGAGAAAATGCTTGTTGACAAACTTACTTCGGAGGACTCCAGTATAAACATAAAAGGACGCACTCTATCTATCAGACCTCTTCTTCAGAGAATCAAGCGAATTATACTCTCAAACGTTTGTCCGATTATTCCTCACACTGAGTTGGAAAACATTTTCAAGAACATAGGAATCAGAACTTCTTCGCCTATATCATTTATTGAAGCAGGATTCTCAGAATCAGGGTACTCCCACATACTGAGTTTTCGTAGGCAAGTTTATATTCATCTAGACGACTTGAACAAATTATCAGAAAAATTCCAAGTTAATTACAAAGACACCTCGTATTGGATCTTCGTCTCAACCGACATGTTTTATATGTAAGAAAGAAGACCACCTGGTGAAATACTATACCAGACAAAACAACATTGTAAGCCAAGAGTCAAATGTCGCTGACACGATCCAGCTTTCAAAATCTGATTCAAGTAATGCAAATTCTTCTAAACCAGGTGGTCAACAAGACTCTCAGGAAACAAAAACAACATATATCGACCTTGCTGCTATTCTTAAAAGTAAAATGCCTACAAAAAGACCGCTATCAACAAATAGCTCAAGCAGCACACTTTCAGATCCTAAACGAACATCCACGGATCAAGCTACCTTACCCGAAGATCATATATTGTCCAAAATTGATAATAAGGAATTATCGAAATCTTTGAATCCTCCAACAACCACCAAACATACTCATAAGAAAATGAAAAGGATGCTATGGAAAAGTTATCTAACCACAAAGATATTGAATATAAACTAGAACCAATTAAGCTTCTTCTTAACCAAAATCCGGATACATACGTCTTGAAGTATGAAGAGTATAAAGATTTCCTTATTAAAGCAAAAGGTAATCCAGATATTGTGCAGCTTGCATTGTCATATACTAAGGATACTCCACTCTTAATAAAAATGCTTCGAGGAACCTACACCAACCTACCCGATAGGTCAGTCAAGAATAGAATTACGAGTATCATCAAAAAGCTTGAACTCCATATCAATTGGTCTTCGGAACCCACCAATAGGAACGATTCAACTTCTGCCAACGACGCTGACTCGGACACCGAGCTTTCGATAGCTTCAGAGAGCATGGAAGTTTACCAGCCTTACATCAATTACCTTACAACAAATCTACCATCAGTTGTGAACTAAATATCGTCGCAAAGAGGCAAATATCTAGACGCAAAGAGGAACTTCAGAAACAACTTTCCACTGTTGACGTATTTATAGGAGTTGAAACTTGGCTTAGCGAAAATAAAAGTTTTGATCTCTCTGGTTTCAATACATTTAGAATCGACAGAAATAGAAAACCCGGAGGAGGTATCATTTTCTTAATAACAAAGTCATTCACTTTTTATCCTATGCAATCTCTCTGTAATATTCGTGACCACTTAGAAACTGGAGGGATTAAAATTACCAATGTAACGTCTGTAATCACCTTGGTAGGGTGTTATAGGGTTCCCAGCTATAATGTTTCTCAGTTAGAATAGGATCAGCTGTTTCTATCGATAACTGCAGAGGGATCATGCCTCGTCTTCGGCGATTTCAATTCGTACAATGTTATCTGGAACTGTACGAAAAACGATTTAAATGGAACAAGACTCTGCAATTCCATCTCCGAATCCGACCTGATCTTAATAAACAATAATACTCTCACTCACATTGATTTCTACAGGAAAAAATATTCAAACTTAGACCTTGTCCTCTCATTTTCTGACATCCTTGACAAAGTTACGCTTAAAGTATATGACGATTCATGGAGCTCTGATCACTTTCCATTAAATGTTAAACTTGAAGTTCAAAAAGTGCAATTTACTTTTCGTGTAATGCACATTCCTTGATCCTTCTTACGATTCATTAGATACAGTTGATAAATATACCTTGTTTAGCAACTTAATCATATACCCTATTACTAAGAGTACTCCTTTAAAAAAATTGTTAATGTCCCTAATCATAGAAACCCTGTACCCTGGTGGGATACCGAATGCGATAAGCTTATTAGGCTGAGAAAGGCTGCGCTCAAAAAGTGGCAATACACTCGTACGTTAAGAGATTATGTAGCATACAAAAAATGTGTAGCAATAGCTAAGAAGTATATCAAAAAAAGAAAGATCAACAATTTTAGAGTATTCGCTGAAAGTATCAATTTCAGCACAGATGTCTCTTATGTTTGGAACAAATGCAAAATTCTCAAAAATAAATAGGCGAAAGTTAAAAGTACCGGAGAACCATCTCCGAATCGAGAAGCCAATATACTGGAACCGATTAACAAGATCGCCCCTTGCTGGGTTCCAACAAACCCTAACTCTCCTTTTCTAGATCAAGGTCAGGAAAACCTATTTCTATCTTCTCCTTTTGATTTTCACGAGTTAAACCTTATACTTAGGAACGTTAGTCTTAAATCAGCTCCAGGACCCGACAGTATTGAATACTCTTGTATCGTTAATCTTCAATGAAATGTACCTTAGCAATAAGTTTCCACTCTCATGGAAAGGCAGTCTTACTTTTTTCATAGACAAAAGAGACTCTAACAGTGTTAGACCCATATCACTTATTTCATACATTTGTAAAATCTTTGAAAAGTTGATAAAGACGCGTCTTCAGTGGTGGATAGAGACTCAAGGCTTTCTCCCATCATCTCAGTCAGGCTTTCGAGCCGAGAGATCCTGCATTGACAACCTCACTGCATTAACCCTCACAATTGAAGAAGCTTTTTGCAAAAATGAAGATGTTCTGGCTTGTTTTCTAGATGTGAAAGGAGCATTCGATAATGTCAACAACGATATTCTGCTAAAAAAACTCTCTGAACTTGGATGTCCTCACAATATCTTGCGATTTGTCCATTTTCTAACCTACGAACGAAATGTTACATTTATTTGCAATTCCTCCAACTTAATACTTAGGAAAGTCTTCAAAGGTTTACCGCAGGGTGGTGTCCTTACCCCTTTGTTGTACCTTATATATGTTAGAGACATTTGCATACAAATTGGTAAACGAATTCATGTCTCCGAATTTGCGGATGACATTGGTGTTTACACACAAGTTTATAATCCTTTTCTCGGTAAAATATCTATCGAAAACGCAGTAACTACTATAAACAGTAGACTCAATAAATTAGGTCTTAGCCTAGCACCCGAAAAAACCATTCTAGTTCACTTCAACAAAAAAGGTATACAACCGGGCAATTGTACCATTAATATAGAAAAACACAAAATAAAATCTAGTCCAACTGCTAGATTCTTAGGAATCCACTTTAACTACCAACTGAAATTTACAGAACACATAGAAAATGTCAGGAACAAATGCCTTAGCAGACTCAATATTCTAAAATTTGTATGTGGTATAAGATGGGCAGCTGAACCAGCTATGTGAACTTGGCACCCGACTTTTCAAAAATTAATTTTTTTTAATAGAAAACGATAGCATTTCGTTTGTACCTGATTGTACCTCCAATAGTTTCGTTTGTACCTCGACCAATTATTAATGAAAAAAAATTCAAAAAATGGTCAGCACCCGACATCGAGATTTTTAAAATCTGTTTTTTCCCGATTCTTTAGAATCGTTTATACCCGCCGGAAACGTCTTTTTTTTCGTTTGTACCTCAATAGTTGAAAATTAACGAACTTCACTCTTACGCGGATCAACAATTGCTTGTAAAATTTAAACTATTGAGGTACAAACGAAACGAAAAGCGGTACAAACGGGTACAAACGATTCTAAAGAATCGGGAAAAACCGATTTCAAAAATCTCGATGTCGGGGGCTGACCATTTTTTGAATTTTTTTTCATTAATAATTGGTCGAGGTACAAACGAAACTATTGGATATCAATCAGGTACAAACGAAATGCTATCGTTTTCTATAAAAAAAAATTAATTTTTGAAAAGTCGGGTGCCAAGTTCACATAGCTAGCTGAACCACTGACCTTACTAATCTTACTAATCCTTTACAAGAGTTTGATTAGATCAATTATTGAATATAATTGCTTTATTCGAGAGAATATAGTTTGTGGTTATACGTTGTGCCTTAGGATATAGAATCAGTACCCCCTACAACGTCCTTTTGGGAGAATCCAAATGTTGGCCTCTTGGTCATCGCGCCATCTTTCTATGCAGAAAATTTCTGACCAAGCATTTTACAAATAGTGGAACTTTGCTGCATGCTCTGATAAGTAGGCTCTCAGCTTTTAATTTATGGAACGGATTGGTAAACAAATCGCGCATTCTTGTCCCAAGTCAAATACAAGTTCTTCAACACGTAAAAACCAGTCTAAGAACAGAAAAAAACTTTTTTCCGTACCTTGTTCACTTCAATGTACTAAGTTCTCCAATAGAAGTGAATACCGATCTTGGTTTTACACTCAAAAATTCTCCCGACCCTAATGCTACGTTCCTGGAACACTTCCACAACCGTCCTGCCAAGTCCATTTCCTTTTTCACCGATGGAAGTAGAAAAGATAATAACGACGGTGTTGGTTCAGCTATCTTTTCTCCAGATTTGAATATCTCGGCTCTTTTTGGACTAAACAATCAAATATCCACTTTGTCAGCAGAATGTGTTGCAATTAAAAAGGCCATCGAACTCGCATCTACCTATCCTTATGGAAATACGTTCATTTATTCAGACTGCCTAAGTGCTCTTCAAACACTATCCAAGTTCACTCTTAGTGTAAAAGTTAATCCATTAGTACTTGATATCAGAAAACTAATACAAATACTTGCATACAAAATCCTCCTCAGAGGTATCGTTTCCTGGATCAATAGATGTCCCGCAAATCATTACCATCTGGCTGCCTCCCTTTTCCGAATTAAGATTATTGGTGATCCAAAATGTCAGTGTGGCTATCTGGAGCAAGACCTAAATCACGTTATATGGCAGTGTCCGCTATTTGACAATGAAAGGAATGACATGGTACAAAAACTTTGTCAGCTCGATTTACGCCCTCCTTATACAATAGATGCCCTTCTATGTAGACCATGTATCTAACCTTTGTTAATAATTTTCAAATTTCTTAAAAAACACGATATATATCCTTAAATGTAAGAATTAAATGTAAACTTCTTTAGACAGTATGTAAGTGTATATTTTCATGTAATATTGCTAATAACCCCGTAGGGGGTTCTATAGCTTAATAAAGAAAAAAAAAACTACCTCAAGGACACCAAACTCTACAGTAGTCTATAGCATCACCAGAAACCCAATCAAATTCGTCGCTAATTACCATGCAGTAGATGCAACGTAAAATAAATCCATATAAAAAAAAGAAGCATATCAGTGACGAAAGCAAATGACAAATGAACTACATTGGCGTTACTATGAAATGTTGCAGCGATCGAACAACTCCTTAAGTTTCCCGTATTCGTGATTTTGTGATATCTTACGACTATCTATTGGATGCTCGACAACTTAACTTGGGAGCACGGTAATTAGTTGACCGTGAACTTCAGATCTGGTTAGTAGTGATCGGATTATTGCTTAGAGCATTTGAACAATTTCGTCATTTCAAACCTATAGATTATCCAAAATTAGCTGTACTGATTGTTAGTAGTTAATTATTACTTCATTTATACGTGGAAAATATTCATGTGTTGTTGATGTACGATAATAATATATTATTTCTTTACAAAATAAAAATTTTGTGCACTTCTTATACAGTGAAGCCAATCACTCAAAGTCTCATTTTAATTAGAAAAATGTCAGAAATATGATTGTAAAAGTTTTACAACAAAAAAGTTAATAATCAAAAAGTTTCACCGTTGCTCTGGTGTTTTCGTTCCGTCCTCTTTTTTATTCGCTGTCCTTCTCTACGTTCAAAGCTTGTCGGCAAACATCGGAGAATGTACTAAGTCTATCATAAATGCACTAGTTCAGTCCCGAATTTATGCATTTATAGAGACTTTACTGTACCTAGTGATTGATAAAAAGGGTTTATGTGAGGATAACGTCCTTATGAAAAGAAACAAGTTGGTATCTGAAAAATGTGACAAAACCTGTAATTTATTTATGAATATTAAATAAGTTGTAAAATTGATAAATGTACAAACTGAACTATAGCTTTTTTGAATCTATAGCCAATTTAAAATAAATGGTTCCTGTACGAATACTTTTTATTCTGACTATATGTCTAGACGACTACAAGCTGTTATGTATATTATCAAAGCAGAGTGAACATACAAAATATTAAAACAATTTCATGTTACGTCACCTTTTTAATAAAATCCAACCTTTCACTTATCTCTTCATTATTTTTCTAATAAATATTCTTTTCGACATGATTTGTATCTTTTTCAATAAAGTTACAAATCAAATTATATACTTGGTACGTTTCCAAACGTCTATAATTAACAGTTACACTTTTATTAAGCAAAATGTATAATAAAGAAAAGTATTCGATCAATTTCATAAGTCAAATTGTGGTTCTCGTATTTCTGATAGATGACACAAATTTCTATTTCCTTTCCTTATATTATTTTCAAGATTTATTAGTATGCTTGCGTTCTGGAAAGGTAGTTGACAGGTAGTTGAAACGTCAACGATGTAAGCGGGCGTGTTCCACGCATTCTGTTGGTCTAATAACCAAATAAACCTATCAGTTTATTTATCGTATGTTACCTCTAGACTGCAGATCTTTATGCATTTATAATATATCGAAATATGCAAAATATATGCAAAATATATGCAAGGTGTATGCAAGGTATATGTTAAATATAAGTATCGAGAATATATGTATGGATCTATAAAATAATTATATAATAACTACTTATTATTACTATATAATTATTTAATAACTATTTTTTATTGTTTTATTTATTATAATTTAAATTGCAATATAGAACAATAGTTTTTTCAATATTTTCGATTGCAAATTGATGCCTCTTATCTGTTAAAATTAATTTATACGCCGAAAAAGAGCGTTCTACATCATATGATAGGGGCATATTTAAATTTACTCCAATGATGTGCCAGGACCTCTCGTGGTTCTTCAACGTGTTCACCCTTTAAAATCTTGCTTATTTTGAGTAATATATTAAAGTGTACGTTTCGTTCTAATACTGGTTCCATTTTATCTATAACTTTTTCTCCATAATCACCGGGTATAATTTTTAAATTTTCTGTAACTGTAGTCACCAAATCTATAGATTCTGTTAGAGGTAATCCTATTGTTTCCAATTTCGTAATAGCTACTGATTAACTTGGAAAATGGAGATTAACTGCACCGTGACTCTATCAGTTTACACATCATATCATCGACTTTGTTTCGCCTCTCACTGTATATCAATACAGTACTTACCAAATCGAAATTAGAACACGTTGCCGATCGTAGTCGATCAATCTTTTAGGCACATCTATCTTATTTATTCTGGCGGACCATTAAATAATCGGATATGCATTTATGCAAAAAATATGCACAATATGCAACAAATATGCAACATCTGCTATATGCAAAATATGCAAAATAAAAAATATATTTTTGAAATTATCTAATCATGACATAAGTTTCTCTCCAGGTCCCATTCGTCTACCTATTTTCTATAAAAATATGCATTTGCATAAAGATCCGCAGTCTAGTTATCTCAATCGAGTAAAGCAGTGACCCTTAACCTTGGCTTTCATTTCCCTTCAACATCGGCTTACCGAGATCCCACCGTATTAATCGATGTTCTGGTGTATTTAGGAAACCATAG
Organism: Hylaeus volcanicus; assembly: GCF_026283585.1. Classification (NCBI taxonomy): domain Eukaryota; kingdom Metazoa; phylum Arthropoda; class Insecta; order Hymenoptera; family Colletidae; genus Hylaeus; species Hylaeus volcanicus. The sequence goes on from NC_071980.1 coordinate 15,343,154, forward strand.
CCTCCGGCGATCATAATCGAGACACGTGCGGATCGCCACGATTGAGCCATGCCTCGATCAGTTATGCTCGCTGTGCCATCGTTGGGCATCGGTCTTGATCAGATCGGTCGAAGTATTCGCGGTAGAGGAGTGCCCACCAGCCAGAAGGCTGAACGCCGTTCTACTTGACGCAGCGTACTGTGAGCAATTAGGGCAGTAAAAGGATAATTGCGTTTATGTAAAATTGCTCGACCGCCACTGTGTTATTGTCTCTCAGTCGGCACGCGAAAATGTTTTTCGTCATTGTAAATTACAGATTCGTTTTTATATCTGGCGAGAACGTGTCGTTAACCGGACCTCGATCGATATATTCGGCCTTTTCACTACGCCCAGTTTGCAACGTTACAATCCCTAATAGCAGTAATTTTTGTTGGCATTGCTGAGCAACGACTGTCGACAACCGTGGCTCCTTCGTACCCGCGAATCATGGCCGGGCTATAAAAAAAAGTTTATGGCACGAACGTTCGCTGCAGCATGGATAAACGTCACTCTACCGATGCGCCCGACAACTTCTCGAGTTGCGAAACGATTGCTTTGTCAATACTTTGTCCGCTTTTATTCGCAGTTCTCTATTATTTACGTCAGAAATACTCAATCGATTCATTTTTATGTGCTTTTATTATGTCAACTATTAAAACGTCATTTACAAAAATTGAAAACAAATTCGTTAACAATAGTTTATAAATAGTGACTTCAAAAAACATTAAAACTGCAGAAAAAGTATGAAATAATTTCTAGTTAATTTATATGAATTCTCACCAGCTGTAGATATAATTGCTCATAAGTTTGAGAAAATGCAGTGAAAAGTATGAAATAAGTTCTATTTAAACTGCATTATGACTCACCAGCTCTTGATGAATTTGATTAGATTATTAAATACAGAATGTTAAATACAATGCAACCTTTTCGGAGGCGGCGCAAAATGAAAAATTTTTAATTCCGGCTTGAGTTAGTTTTTGGTGGGGGCGACAATATTGAATGCTATTAACGTATACATGTATACTGTCTTCGTGGAAATACTGTCTGAAAGAGTTTGATGTATTTATTTTGGCGATGTAGGGTAAGCAATATTGCAAACAGGTAATGTATATACTATCTACAATGAATTACTGTCTGAGTCACTATGTATTAATGCACATTATATTACATTAGTAAGGTACGGAAAAATACCGCCTACATTCGTCGTAGTTCAAGTTTCCAATGAACTTAACTTGTACACCAGTGTTTTAAAAGTTATGTACAATGGTTTTCTTCTTATTATTTATACATATAATTGTTTTTCTATTTACTCCTTTCGCAAACCATCCCAACGATTTAGCTAAAAATCTGTACACGGAAGGTATACCAAGAAGACTACACACGAAACATCCAAGTGATCTCCTATATGGAGTGCGTGCATTAAAGATGCAACCTATCGCGGAAAGATCTACGTGTTAATTATCTCAAGCTGCTTTAACAATTTACCAAATGTCCTTCCTGGACAAATTGTAAACAGAGGTGGGTAATATTTGTAGAATAAATATTTTAAATACTATTTCAAATAATAGATTCTTCATAATTCAAATAAAATAGTATTTCAAATGGGATATAAAATTTCAGCAAACAAAATATTTTATTTTGATAATGTAAAACGTAAAATAAAATAGTTTATTTTGGTATTTGGTTTATTTTGGTAGTTAAAGCATGAAAATAAATATTTTATTTTGATAATCTAACACATCAAATAAAATATGTTTCATTTTAATAACATTTCTTGCAAACTATTTCTTGCAAATATTATGATTTCTTACGATTGAAGAATATCTCTTTCCATCATTCATTTTATGAAGATTCTTATTGAAGATTCTTAATAGAAGTATTCATTGAAGAACTACATTGAATGTATGTTTATAATGCAGAGGAAAAGTACTTCGTTCGTTTTAGATTACCAAAATAAATATATTTTTTATCCAACTTCGAAAAAGGAGGAGTTACTCAATTCGATATATATATTTTTTTACACTATAATTTAGTAAAATAAAATATTCCGAACTATGGTACAAATATTTTCAGTGTTTTTCAAATAAAATATTATTTAAAATATTATCTTAAAAATTTCTTATGACAAATAAAATATTTTATTCCAAAAAATACTTGCATGATCCGAAATAAAATATTTTATTTTTAAAAATACATGCACGATTCGAAATAAAATATTTATTTACTATTTAAAATACGTATTTTACCCAGCTCTGATTGTAAAGTACATAGGAGATTTAAAAAAAAAAATGTACTCCTTTATTATTTATTGTAAGTATGAAAATCACAGAGGGATCTATTTAGCAAGCGGGGCGCAAGGTAACTAAGAATTATGTGAATGATACTGGACTTTGGATCTTTGAGAAATCTAGCCCTCGCTGAAGGGGTGTGGGAAACGAAACATTCCCAATGAAATTTCTATGGATTTCATTTTTCTGTGTTTCCAAGCAAGGTCTGGAGGAAGCCGCAGGCAGTGGCGCGATTTCTGTTCTAAACTTCGTTTCGTGACCGGCTTCGGTGTCCTACAAGACGTTTCACTTGAGCACCAGTGTACGTTCGCGGTGAAACTATTGTCCATTTCGCGAGTTGCGAGTCGATCCGCGAATCGCGACAACAATTACGCCGTGACACGACTGGTATCCTTTCACATGTGAAACGGTCTGCTCTAGATTCTAAAAGATCAGTCGCGAGAGGGGTCAGCCTGGTAATGATACACCCATGTAGCCTCCATTTGACCCAACCCCGTTTAAACTTCTGCGACCACTTCTCCGGTTGACCCTCTTGAAATATACGTGTCGCAGGGAAACGATAAAAATAGAGATTTGATCAAATCCCTAAGATGATCAATTCACGGGAGATGTTAAAATAACAACTCCGTAAGGTCATTTCCCTAAAGAAAGTAAGTGATTTGATCAAATCCCTTAACTGTTTTAGTGAAAAGATCAAATAGTATGATTTTTTTTAATACCTACTTCTTTTGCTAATTAGTATCGAATAAATAATTTATGTTTCTACGACTATTGTAGTATTACCTACTCTACATTTAATAACGCATGATTTACTAAATTAATACTTTTAATATCTAAACAATATTATTCCATCTTTTCACTAAAACAGTCAAGGGATTTGATCAAATCACTTTTTTTCTTTAGGGAAATGATCTCATAGAGTTGTTATTTTAACATCTCCCGTGAATTGATCATCTACCTTAGGGATTTGATCAAATCTCTATTTTTATCATTTCCCTGCGACATATGTACAGTGGATAAAGGAATGTATAGCGCACTCATTTTAAATAACTTAATGTACTAAAGTAGTATATTAATATAAAATTACGTTCTGATGTCCTGTGGCATACAAAAAGAATTAACTTTTTGTAAACTCAAATGAATGATTTTCATTCAAAAAATGAAAATTTCTTACTCTAGAATATATTGACACACCGAAACTCTAATGATCAAATTGACACTCCTCTTGAATTGTAAAATAGAGATAAAGTTTTTCTTTACCTTTAAGTTTTCCTATACCTTTAGTATCGATTACAATCTGTAATCGAATCGGCATCGATTCTACTAGTATCTTCGTAGTCTTCGAAGTACTCTTCTCATAATGCCTTTTCCAAATAATTTTCATTTCATTTTTTATTAATTTTAATACCTAATATATGCAAACAATTTTTTGTTGATGTAGATGGTGTTTGAAATCGTTTGAGTATGTTACAGGAGCCATTCTCGTGTTTTCTTGGCATCATATTTCGGATCGTTGTCTTGATGAAAAGGAGAACTGTCTTGTGTGTCTAATTTAATTGAACTTTGTCGTAAATTACCTTGGAACTGATTGGTATAGATCTCAGCATTTATATTTATCTCGATGATTGGTGAATTTCTAACCAGATTATACAAAATACACCTTCAAACCATAGCATGTTCTACCTGTATATCGTGTTTTACTGTTGGCTGAATATTACGTGGTTTCGTTTCGGTGTTGGATCCATTCTACGTTTTTTTCATAGCAGCAAAAAATGTGATACTTGCTCTCATCAGAGAAAATAATAGTCTTCGAAGACTTTATAGATTTTTTTCTTGTTTTTCTATCGTAGATATCAGGAAAACGAAGAATAGTTCGCATTGTCTTGTCTTTCCCAAGTTGCGATACTGACAGACAAACAAGCCGCTCACAGATAGATTTGTTATTGTTTCTTTTATTGCATCATATCGCTTTCTTACCGCTAGTATCTTTATCATCTTTATCGCAGCTTCTTTTCTGCAAAACTCTTTTTACACTTTTATTACATTTCTCACTATCTAGAAAGTTAAACGTAACATTTTCACCACTTTTTCGAAAATTGTTTTTACTTTTACGGATACGCGCAATTCCTTTCCTTGGAAATTGTCTCTACATAGTCTGCATCTAAATTAAAGGGC
>NC_071980.1:15352634-15419573 GCF_026283585.1 Hylaeus volcanicus
GAGATATTGACAGAAATCCCCGACCAATCAGAGCGCGAGTATGCCGGTGGAGGGCCTGCGGGGCCTACGCTATCCGCGCTCTGATTGGTCGGGGGTTTCTGTCAATATCTCCTTAACGAACCCTCGAGCAACATTTTCGTTAAGAAAAAATTGTTTCAAATCCCCCCCCCCCCTCCCGAAACACCCCATTCAAGGACATCCAACATTTTTTGGACACCCTGTATAATTACAAATGGGATTATCAGGAATACATGTGCAACTACATGTGAAAGGATTGATTGCGTTTGGTAAATTCCTTGTCGGGCTACAACAGGGCACAGCAATTTTGCACCAACAATGATTTTAAACAATGAAAGTGTTCATAAATTTTTGCAAATGGGAACATCACGAATTCATCTATTATGAAATGCGGGAGGTTCCATCGAGCTCGGTAATTTCCTCACCGAGTTACATCATGTAATAGGAATTTTGCGATAACAATAGTTATAAATAATACAGAAATTCATAAATTTTTGCATCTGTGATCATTGTGAAAACCTCTCCGGCAGCAAAATGTAAGGGGTTTCATCGATTTCATCGATTTCGGGCCAAACATACGTGAAATAGTACGCTCTTTGCGATAAAAAGTGATATAAAGTGGTAAGAAATAAGACAAGGACAAATGTTTTGTTATGGGACCGAATGGCAAATGCTCTTCCAGATGCAAGAAGTTTCAATCTGAGTGGTCCATTTGTCTCGGAGTAAGAAGCAAGACAAAATTTTTCTGGTTTTAAAAAAAAAAACGGGTAAAAAATGACAAATCACAAAATGTTTCTTTTACGCGACCAACTGAAAGAAATATTCGACAAGATGCAACAGGATTCATTCCGATACATCAAGCCATCTCGACGTAATCGGTGAACAGACATTTAAAAAATATTATATATATATATGTCGAATTGAGTAACCTCCTCCTTTTAGAAGTCGGCTAAAAATTCGAAGTATTAAATTAATGACACTATGAGATCATTAATTTATAAATCCAGTAGTATAGCATGTTCTCACGCATATCGTTTCATAAAACAATACAACTTATATCTATATTTAACAAAAAATTCCTGTAAACGTTTTTAATACCATATATCGTGTACTAAGAATAAACATACTATATTAATCCATACCATATACGATAAACCATAAGATCATGTACAAATAATAGTTTTATTGTCCTTTTGTGATTCATGTAACGTCGAATAACTCTCAATACAGACTTCCATTTAGGCTTAAATAAAAAAGAAAACTTCTATAGAGTTATAGAAGTCGAGTGACAGTGGGTAAGGTTAAATAGGATACAAATTACAGTACAGTCTCCATAAATGGAATGAAACCATCCTCCATAAATGCACAAACTCGGGACTGAACAAGTGCATTTATCGTAGACTTCGTATATTCTCTGATGTTTGCCGATGAGCTTCGAACGTAGAGAAGGACAGCGAATAAAGAAGAGGACGGAGCAAAAACACAAGGGCAACGGTGAAACTTTTTGATTATTAACTTTTTTGTTGTAAAACTTCTACCATCATGTTTCTGAAATTTTCCTGATTAAAATAAGACCAAACACGACGTATTTCGCAACATATGCACTTGTAACAATTTATTATGTATCATATATATCGTAGAACACTAACTAAAAAAGATGAATGGTAAATATCGTCCGAATTATATCGTATTTGGTCTCATTTTAATTAAAAAAATGTCAGAAATATGATTGTAAAAGTTTTACAACAAAAAAGTTAATAATTAAAAAGTTTCACTGGTGCATTACATTGTCTCACTGACATATCCTGGTGTTTTCGTTTCGTCCTCTTCCTTTATTCGCTGTCCTTCTTTACGTTCAAAGCTTGTCGGCAAACATCGGAGAATGTACTAAGTCTATCATAAATGCACTAGTTCAGTCCCGAATTTATGCATTTATGGAGACTGTACTGTACCTAGTGATTGATAAAAAGAGTTTATGTGAGGATAACGTCCTTATAAAAAGAAACAAGTTAGTATCTGAAAAATGTGACAAAACCTGTAATTTATTTATGAATATTAAATAAGTTGTAAAATTGATAAATTTACGAATTGAACTGTAGCTTTGACCACTTTCTAATATTTCCGCAGCTTATGCTGTTATATTTAAGGTTATATCTTGGAATCATAGATCTTTACATTAAACTCTTAGTCCAAATCCAAAGAATAGAGAGAAATATTCGAATAACTATTAAACTAAATAATATGAACTATTATTTTACAACCAGAATTGATAAATATTGATAAGAAGATTAAATTGGATTTAAGAAATGTCACTAATGAGATTGTACATGAAATAATTTCAACGCTGAATTTAATAACATATTTTAATAAGACACCTCTGTATCAAATATAGTTACAATAATGTAATTATGTACATACAGTATCTTGCTAATGCCATAGATATTAATGTCGCATTTCTGTTACAGAAGAAAGAAACGACAGATCGATGAGAAAGTTTTAATGCGAGCAACAATGCGCATGGATCGAGGTGTAGTCGCGATACGGGCATCGATCCATCGATCTTCGTGAAAAAGGATACCGTCGATCGACCGTGTATTGGAACACCTGCGGAGAAATCGGCGTCGACGATTGGCAGGACGAACGATCAAACGATCGGCAGTGATTTCTTGCAGCTATGCGATTGAATCCCACGGATGAAAAGCTGGTAACGTTATCACAAAACTTTCCTGGTATTAATTAAGAACGTATTATATTTTCTTGTTTTCAACATTTAATATTACTTGTAAGACTACAAAAGAATGCATTTAATGCTTCATATGTTCAAGTCAACATACAAAATTCCATGATTTTCTGGTAAACCACTTCTAAGACATAAAGCAACACGTGGGCCATAGACATTCATACATACACACACAAATATGGAAGCAAAGGAATGGTGATGGGGACGCTTGCATTCCTCCGCCCAAAAATTCTGATATTTTGAAAGAATGAATTTGCTATTTATTATTAATTGTATCTTATAAACGGTGTAAGCTGCTAATTTATGAACGAATACTTTTCTTTTTATTTCGTTTATAATAGCTTTTAAATTTTCATCTTCAGGAAATCATTTCGAGAATCTCATATATTATGACTTTTTTCGTTAAGTTATTAAGCTAAGCGTCTAACCGAAAAAGTAATCGAGTTTGAACTTCAAAACTATGTATTCTAATATTTGTATTAATATTCATGAATACTGTAAATTCAAATTATATTTATTTAGATAATTTTAGAAATATTTTACATTTTAAAAATTACTACACTATATTACATTATATGTATACTATATTTTAGTATATTATATTATATTTATTTTGAAACGTATTTTTATATAAAGTGCAATGTATTATTAACAAGTATGAATTATTTAAATGCTTATTTATGTTTTATATCAGATTTTAATATCGATGTCTTTAACCATCTGATTTATGATGCATTATTAGTATAAAATTTTAAAACATTAAGAAAGGATTATGAAATAACCAATTATGTATAACATTTTAATATGCGCCATTCAAAGTTTAATAAATCTCATTTTTTTTAATGAATATGAATTTCAATGAAATTTATCTATGAATATGTAATTTATCTATGAATATATTTATCTATGAATAATTCGAAAAGGGCTCTCCTTATAGCCGCCAGAATTTACTTTGATAATTTCTCTATGACTACAAAAACCAAAAATAGTAGAAACATTCATAGCACATATAGAATTAATTAAGTGTTTTATATACGAACGCTACAGACATGAATTTAAACTCTTTTAATTCTTGAGAATTATTTGAGTTAGTGATATTAAGAAAAACCCTTTTATTAAATACATTCCTGTTGTAACTGCCGTTGCAAATGGCACATCGGTCTCCCAGCCTTGCGTTAAATCGATTCAATTACAACTGCCTGAAAAGCGGAATCAGGCTGCATATTCGATACAAAAATGAATGAGCAATGATAGGTACCAAGCGCAGAAACACGACTGTGATCTTTAATTACCTCTCGCAAAGGGGAAGAGGGGCAATGAAGGCAGATAATAACAAACGAGTCAGCATAATACGTGAACTAATTACCATGAATATTCAGAAGTGAAACTTGACTGAAGAATTTTGGCTAAGATCGTGATAGATAGATAGATAGATAGATAGATAGATAGATAGACAGACAGACAGACAGACAGACAGACAGACAGACAGACAGACAGATAGATAGATGTTGCCTTGCAGTAAATAAATATATTTTTGAAAAACGTAAGTAAAATCCGTATACAGTATAATATAATTATTATGCACTAGAAAATAGAAAATAATGAAATAGTAACAGCATTTAAGTAATACAATAAAATAAAGTAATTTCTTAACAATTATTTAAAGTAATATAATTTTAACTTATAAAAATGGGACAATAAAAGTATGTTATTCATGTGAAGTTTATGTACAAGACTATGTTTTGTACATTTTGTATTTTCACGCACTAAATAAGAGCTATCAAGTCTATGCATACATGTAGTAACGTTTAGTTTTTTCTTCGTATTATTAAATGAAGAGAGCAGTCGTGTTCCGTACGTTCGTACATAGTAAATAGAAAGCATGTTAAGCATATTCCCTTTGCGCTCGAGGCATTTTTCTATAAAATCAAATCGAGTCCATTTTTATAATAAATTTCTGTAAAACCAAAAACCAACTGGACTTTATTTAAAAATAGAAATCTGTATTTTTGACGACACAAATCGATGCAGTTTCTTGCAATGAAAAAAATTAATTATAAAATAATATCTTGACAAACGTCCTAAAGATGTCGAATCATTGTAGAAAAATGTATTTATTGAAATAATTTATTCAAATCAAATTAATTGTTGTGTTGTGCAATGTATATAATGTTTTAGACCTTTATTTTTGATGGTCATAGTTTTTGCATTATTATTACTATTACTATACTATAAGTCAGTGATGGGCAAAATCGTAATCGTAAATACGAATGCGATGGTAATCGAATTTTTACGAGTTGTGATTACGATTACGACTGTAATCGCATCTTTCCGAGTTGTGATTACGAATACGATTACAATCGTAAACGTAAACTTTTCTGCGATTACGACTGTATTTTTAAAGGCTTACAGCCATAGAAATTCTTTACCTCAAAACCGACATCAGATTCGTGTTCCTCGCATTAAAAAACTTATAAAACCATGCTTTCGTCAAAATAACATTTTTTAGTAAAGTTACCCTATCTAGGCTCTGCTCTATAGGCACGAATTTTAATTGAAACTTTTTCATTTTTGATGTCGACGAACGTATGGTTTTCTAAATTTGGGGGGGGGGGGGTGAGGAACACGAATCTGAAGTCAGTTTTGAGGTAAAGAATTTCTATGGCTGTAAATCTTTAAAAATACGGCCGTAATCGCAAAAAAGTTTGCGAATACGATTTCAATCGTAAACGCAGACAAATTTGCGATTAGAATTGTAATCGTATTCGTAATCACAACTCGAAAAGATGCGATTACAATCATAATCACAACTCATAAACATTCGATCACAATTGTATTCGTATTTGCGATTACAGTAAATGCAAACCTATTAATCGCGATTGCTTGCATCGTATACGACCTGTATAGAGAGTAACTGAAAATTAATCTGATACGAAACGTGTAAACGATCGCATCAGTGTTCAGGGAAAAGCGCAATTTCTACGATGACAACGCGTGAAAATGAGAGAACGGGGACGGAGCAGTCCTTAAGTATTTAAGCCCACCGAAACGAAACAATCAGAGCCAGTTTGTTGACGTAATCAACGAAAACGCCTCACACCCGAGTAATCCAATCGGTTGAGTGGTCGAGTGGCAGGCCGGTGGTTATCTTCAATTTTTCCATTAAGACACAGGTTGGTCGCCTAATGGTTGCTACTTGCTTCTCCGAGTATTTCGACAGTGGATCTCACTCTTGACGGGGCAACGCCTCCGCGCTGATCAAACCACGATGACGAACAAGGCTGGCTGCGTAGATCGTATATTCCCGAGGCCTGTTATGCTTCGGGGCCCTCGAATTTCATGTCGCGAGGCCGTCGTTGCAGTTATCCAAGAGGAAAGAAAGAGGAAGATCGCCGACTATTTTTAGGACGAACGCTAAAATCGACTGATAGGGATTTCGTGGTACGTGCGGCACCCGCGCTGTTGCACCTTCGCCTTCGAGACGATGGCACATAGGAAGAAACAGGTTTGACAACCTGAAGGTGGGCTCACCGGGGCCACGTGCTGCGGCGCATTACTTATAATCCCATCAGCGTCTTTCTTTCTCTCCTTCGCCTTCTCATCCTTCCTCTGCTCTTTTTCCACCTCCACCGCCGCCTCCGCCGTCTTCCCATTTTATTTCTCCTTCTTCTCTTCCTCTTCTTCTTCTTCTTCTTCTTCTTCTTCATATCTGACTTCTCTCCTCCCCCACATTCTGGCCTCTCCATCGAGCTGTTCGTGTCTCGTTCACCCTTCCGCACGTTCCACTGCGCTTCGATCGCAATAAATGTTGGACTAAATGCTTGACATTCTAATCTTTGTTTTAACCCTCAATTTGTAGGGGCGGTGTCGGAATGACACGCACGCGATGTCCCTTCCGATGTATCGCGTTTGATTGATCGTAAATGTAATCTGTCAGAGGCAGGCCTGTGACGTGACAGAAAAGGTAAAATTGCCCCTAAACGTCGTATCACGAGGGTGCCCTTCATAAATAATACGTCCGTAACGCGAGTTCCTATAACGCAAATTTTTGTAACGAGCCAAAAATATTGCGACAACTGTTTTCATAGGACACAATTTCTTGTACAATAATAGTAAAGCACAAGAATTAATTCTACGCACTTAACAAATTGAACATTATATTGCTGTTTTCTTAATTGCCACTGATGTCTACTGTTTCATTTTTTAAACGTGATCACTTTTAATGTGTTATATGCCACAATGCAACTTTATGCAACTTTAGAAATATTGTCCTATTCAATAAAACATAGAAAATGAAAGTTGGCGCGGAAATAATCACTCCAAACGTGTTACTTTAGAGACTTTAGACTATAAGTGTTATGCGAAAAACATGTCTCGTATAGCAGGATTTCCTATAACGCGTAACATATTATCCGCGTTATACGGGGACCCATTGTACCTAAATAAATAAAACAAGTTACTGTAAGATTATTTTATTTTTGAAATAATCTATTCCAATAAGTGCTTATAGTAAATTATTTCTTGTTACATTTTTATACTAAAAATTCGAAGAAATGAGTTCATCACTAGTACCTAATTCAAAATTTTATATTTAATAAACAAGGAAAATAGATCATGCGAGTAATGAATACATATTTCATAGATTAGTTTGCATAAATTACATAACTATCTTCAACCACGTGGCCACCGTCGGATGTAGAGAAACATACGAACATGTAAATTAAGTAATGAGACTGGTAGGTTAGCGTTCAAGCTGATAAGACTGAAGAGTCGGAACTTGGATGAACGGTTGGTGTACTTGCGATGCGATTTCAAGTATGAGTTAGAACTCGCTAGGTAATTTGTTTGGTTGTAGCAATTTGTTCGTGAAACAGTTTTTTCTAGTCCGTTCTGAAAATGAATGACATCAATTTTGAGCAACGGTATGCTACCAAGTTTTGTTTCAGACTTGGATATAGTACAAAGGAAATTTTTGCAAAACTTCAGCAAGTCTACGGAGATAGTCCTTCATTAAGGGCCTAGATTCCTCAGTGGTTTAAGGCATTTTCAGAAGAAAGAGAGTGGATAAAAAATGAACTTTGCAGTGGGAGTCCTTGTGTCTTCAAGGATCAATGAAAATGTCAGCGGAATCCGGGATCTTCAACGTTCAGATCGTGGGTTGACAGTCAGAATGAACGAGGAACAGTTGAATTTAATTTACAAGGAAACATCGATGAGTGATTCACTCCAATTTTGATGAAACTTGGTATACTTGTTTGTGAGACCTTCCAATGTAATGCACAATCTTCAGTTCGTGCCACTTTTGTGTTTCAAGGGAGAAACTATCCCTTTGGTCCGAGCCGCTCCTTTTACTTTTGCGCTTATAACTCGGAAATCATAAGAAATATTAAACAAATGTTGAAGTAGACATTGCACTGTTTTTAGAGGCCTATAAACCTGTATCAATAAATTTTCAAGACAAAAATTTATTTCAATAATTAGCCCTCCCCACCCCAACATTTTTTCAAAATTTTGATTTATTTCTGGATCAGTAAAAGCGTTTTTTTATTCCGAATCAAACGGTGTGTATGAGTTTATGGTTATCATACTGGAAAATGATGTAATATTGTACAATTGTCACTGTAGTAGACGATATTCCAACGGAAAAAGTAACATCTGTGATGAAATTTGTTAGTTTCGATACTTTGGTGGCTATTTACACAAAATATTTGAATATACTATACGTATCTACATACACATACACACGGCTGATAATTGAAATCCGTTTACCCGATCCAGGGTTATGATTTTTTCATTTTTTGATATACCACGGTTTTGATGAAACTTTGTAGAATTGTTTGTGGGATCACCATAAGAACTACATCGTTTTCATTTTTTGCCCGATTGCGTTGTAAGGGAGAAACCACCCCGAGTCACTCCTTTAACTTCAGCACTTATAACTTGGAAATGATAAGAGATATCGAAAAGATCTTAAATACAAAATTTGATGGTTTCTAACATTCTATAACACCGTCGTAAGAAATTTAAAAAAATTTACTTTTAATGATATTTCCCCCACTATAAATCATTTCGCCACCCGCTATATAAAAATTGTGCTCGCAGTTTTGTGGGCGTTTTTATACCGAACAACTTTCGTCTAAGTAATTTTGTTCTATCTGTTACCAAAGTCGAGTTACTATACAATATAGATACGTGTAGCCTGTAGTGTGTGCCGGATGGCTAGATATTTCGGTCAGAATTTTCGATTAAAATTTGAAAAAGTCATAACTTTTGATAGGGTAACCAGATTTCAATGATCAAACCGGAAAATGGGCGTCTTTAGATGAAGAATTTGTCAAAAATATAAGACAATCGAAACAGTCAATTGTTTTTGACAGAAAAATGTGTAAAAAGTAGACAAATCTTAACAAATTCGTAGTTCTCTTAATAATGAACATTTTGGATTGAAACTGTTTTTCGTTGTAAATTTCATGGAACCCTACAAAAACATTGCAAGTTTTTTTTCTAAAGTGAAAATCCAGTTTTTTAAAAACGAAAGAAAGTTTTTTTTAAGATTTCATAACGTGTTGCCCGTTGAGTTTGGTCAAAATCTAAAATTGTCTATAACATTTATTTTTCACATCCTCGACAAAAATAAAGCATGTTTTGTTAAATAACATATAGGAGCAATTTCTATTATTTATGAGAAAAAAATTCCTAAAGAATTCGAAATATCGACTACTAATGCGACAATTTTATAATATTACATCATTTGCCAGTATGATAATTGTAAATTCATATACACCGTTACATTCAGAATAAAAAAACTTTTACTGATCCAGAAATAAATCAAAATTTTCAAAAATTTCGGGGAAGAGATGGTCATTTTTGACAAAAAAATTTTATTTCTAAAATTTGTGGATGTTGGTTTATAGGCCTCTAAAAACAGTGCCTTGTTTACTTAAACATTTTTTAAATATCTCTTATGATTTCCAAATTATAAGCGCAAAAGTAAACGGAGCGGCTCGGACCAAAGGGGTAGTTTCTCCCTTGAAACGCAAAAGTGGCACGAACTGAACACAGTGTACTTCATTGGAAGGTTCCTCAAACAAGTATACCAAGTTTCATCTCAATCGGAGTGTATCACTCATCGATGTTTCCTTGTTAGACCACCGTTCATCAGAAAAACAATTATCAAGAAAAACTAGATGCTCCTCACAACAATGCGCCTTATCACGCTTCCATATCAATAAACGAATTTTTGACTCCATGATTTTCTTATTCTCCTTACTTGAATCCTCGTAACTTTTTCTTCTTCCTGAGATTGAAAAGTCACCTCAAGGGACCGTCGTTCCGGGCACTGGAAAATATTCAAACAGGCTATTCTAATTCCAGTTCTGTTGTAAAGAATAAAGGAACCGTAGTATCCAAGTTCCAGATTCACTAAATGAATCGACACCTTCGTATACCGTTTCACTTAAATTTGAAATTGTTGCCGGAACAAGGACTTCTTCGGAAGAGTTATAATCGAAACACTTGATTAATATAAATCAGCTCCTTTATTCGCGCGAGGTGTTAATCGTGACTGCTTTTGTTTTTACTGGTTCTCAATACGCTATCGCTCGCGTAGTTACAACACGATCCATAATTCGGCAAAAGTCGTGCGGAATCGCTGACAATAACACCGTTTACCTTGACCGTCGATGGGGACAGGTGTTCGTATGTAAATTCAAAACTAAACAAGTTCTGTTGTAAGGAATAAAAGAACCGTACCTGGTAAATCATTCCAACGATCCTTTCGGCTCATACTTCTGTATTGTATTTGTGATAGAAAATTTACGCTCGTTAAAGCACGTCGTACATGCATTTACACGGTCGTTCGCGTTTTTCGCGTAACGCATTCCGCGATATTACGTATCGTGCGCAAACGAGGCGGCTTGGTCAACTTCTAACGCGCCAGTTGTGTTAATTTAACGTGTCCCGGTCGCGGAAAAATCGAGTGAAAGTTCAAGCTACGGTGCACCATGTCCCGACTTCGGATGTCCTTGTGCACATTGGCCACGGCTCCGTGTCGGAAAACGGAGACGGAACCTGTTTGTTCCCGCGATTGAATAGAGTTTCTGATTCGCTCGCAGTCGTTTCAGTGGACCGCTGGCGTTGCCCGGTTCGTTATTCATCCACATATCCGGCCCATGCCAGAACCCGCGCCTGCGCGCTCTCCAACTTTGATTGACGCGGACATATTAATCTATTCACGGCGAGGAAATGGCTTGCGGCAGCGTTGCCCTCAGAACGATTATGGGTTAACACTATCTTGACAAATTAAAAATATTACTCTTTCTTTCTTGCTGGGTGCTTTACGTTCTGTCGTCTGTTAGGTCATTAGCGATTGTTTCGATTAGTTTATTTGTTTCGGTGTTGATTAAATAGTGGCGTACACACACCTGGCAAAAAAGTACCACATATGTTCTATCAAATTTAAATAAAATTTAATTTAATCTAAATTTAAATTAAATAATAATAATTATTATAATTTTATTTCATTTCATTTCATTAAAATAATGTAAGCACACAGACGCTATACAAACTAGTTTTAAGTTAATCTATGTAAAAAAGGCGCATTAAGATGTTAAGCATTATGTTAATATGTTTATGTAACGTATATGCTATATAAACCATATTCGGCTAAAAACTTATAAATAAATAATACATTAATATGTTCTACCATTAAGTCCTCAATGATAGATTCAGAATTCTCTAAATGAGACGAATTATATCTGATAGATGAACATTAACTCGTAGTAATAGCATTTTCTTCAATAAAGACATTTTTTGAAAATATCTCGAGAACTAATCATTTTTTTGCCATAGTACACTAATCATTTTTTACGTAGAATGAACAGAAGAATCGATCTGTGTAAAAAAAATATGCATTTCTATTTAAAGAAATGATGCAATTGTTAATTGCACATGCACTGCTGCATCTAAAAAAAATATAAAGTCCTATAGATGTAATGCTCTTCGAACCATTTATCTTTCTCCTTTGGCATTTTTTCGTAAATGCAATAATAACGGAGTTATGACTTGAAACAATTGCGTGGACCACCCTGTATAATTATTACCATACATAGTGCGTTTTAATGAAAGTCCGGAAACTTTTATGACAGGCTGTATATACTATGTAAGTAGAAACTAAAGCTTACCTGCCCTTGCTTGTATTAGGGGGTGTATTAAGTCCTGTTAAGTGTGACAATGTATACCAAGCCCAGGTATGTGCGCTGTATGAATGTGTGTATGTTATTGCGCCCGTACATATGTACCGACGGTTCACCGCGAATAAGACACATGTTTTAGTTCTATCTCGTATGTCGAGCAGTAAACACGATAACTGAATAAAAGTTACATATAATTAATAGTAAAGTATAATTAATACTAAATAGTTGACCTATTCCTGTTAGTCAGGACAACCTTACCCAACAAGTCCGTTTGCGTTGACAGCAATAAGCACTTCGAAAAGTATTAGCTGAAACCGTTACTTATACACCATCTGATATTAGTGGTCCACCTGATCTTACAACCTCGGTTTACGTCAACATTATCATGCCTTGCAAAAAATGATTCAGATAGAATTAAACGGTTTATATGGCGCACATTCTGCTATTATTAATTTTTTGTAAGTGGACACATATAGATCATACAGAGGTCATTAATGTTTTTTTAAATGAGTAAATACATTTTTTATTGTATCAGTCGGTGCAGCTAAGTATTCTCTACAAAAATGTATTAACCTATTTATGTCCAAAAACCATTAGTTTAAGAGATATTTTAATTTTACTATTATTACGAAATCATGGCTCTCTTCTTCTTTGATAGCACAAGCTCTTAATAATCATAAATATTTAATACGTATGAGTCTGATATAGGCAACGGATATGCATATTAATTCCATAATTCACATTTAAAACCAAGCTTCCTGACTCATCATTGATTTACATCGCAGAATTAATGCCTATTAATAAACCTATACGAATTGTACATGAAGAATCTTTACAATGAACTATTATATTTAGTAATGGAATTATTGTTGTCTATAGTACCTGTACACTATTGAAACGTAAAAATTTTATGTTTTGAAAGAAGGAAAGATGAATTACACCACTTTCATAATGGACGACGCATACATTAATCCGAAAGTAAAAGAATTGCATATATATTTGCATTATGTTATCGAAACTTTTTCAACGCTAGGAAAAACTTTAATTTTTATTTTCGAGAAATGATAATGCCTGACAAAAGGAATAATCGTAATTATAATATTTTTCTGTATTAATTCAATATAACAGTTCAAGAGAAAGTATAAGACAAGGTACATATCGTAGAAATTACTTTAATTCGTATATATCCCTCCTTGAAGGTTCAATCTGAACTTAATCACTCATTTTTCTCGCGTAAGAATAAATTCTGGTCCACTGTACAGCGGCACGAGGAAGATCGAGCAGGTCATCTTCCATCTAGACGGCCTTGCGCGTATTGACTTCGCTGCTGACGAAAAGCGAACGTAGAAACCTGTTTCGCAGACTCGTCTAACGCGATCATGATATTTTTGGACGTCATCTCGCTTTCGATTTTCCGGCGAAAACTTTCGACTGTCTCATCTCCAAGTTCGAGATGGACAAGTAGGTGCGAACTGTCAAAAATCGACTCACTAAACTTGTTAATTGAATGGATATCTTAGAAGAAGGGTTTATGTTACAAATTTTCGAAAGGTAGTTTCTTTTTTTGTAGGAAAAAGATCTATGTGAAATGACTGATAATTAGACTGAAGAAGTTTATGCAAATGCATATTTTTATAGGAATTAATTAAAAGAATGGGACCTAGACAGAAATTTGTTTTGAAATTAGAGTACTATAAAAATACATTTTTTATTTTGCATATTTTGCATATTTATGTTTAAAAATATATGTAACAATTTATTACATATCAAACTATTTTATATATGTGTACATTGCGAATATTCTGTAACGTACTAATATATTACTTATTAACTGTACTACATTTTATTCTAATTTTTCGTGCATATTTTGGATATTTTTCATGCATATTTTGGATATTTTTCATGCATATTTTGGATATTTTTCATGCATATTTTGCATATGCATGTTACGTATTTATCGTGCATGAACGTCCGCAGTCTAATTATTACCTATCGACTAAGAACGGAGTATTTGCTTCCACTCGGGTTACAGAAACATAAACGAAATACTTTTTAAAGTTTTTCGCTCAACCCTCTCGTACAATATACGGTCACGTTAAAATTTTCGGGTAATATGGGAACGAGTGGAGCAACACGTCACGCGATTAATTGCAAGAGAAACAAGTACCTAATCCCGCGATTCAGCGGGTGTACACGCCGGGGTCGGTGTTTATCGGGCGGCGTGTAACGAGCACCGTGCCACCAGTAATAATTAGAAGAGGAGAGGATACTGCATCACCAAGCCCGCGGCAAGAAAGCGTGGAAGGTGGAATCGAGCTGGATCCGGGACTTAAATAATTAAAGCGTTCACATGGCATCGCCGATTACCGTTTTCTTGCGCAATACGATCTACTTGCTGGCGCACGTGAGAGATTCGATCTATGCTTGAGTGTTTTTTCCATTTATCGAGACTTTGCGGGCCGCGGAATTGCTTCGACGCTTCTAACTTGTCCCCGTCGAGTGCAGAAACAACAGGTGGTTCCGCGTTGCCGGATAAACGACAGTTTTCACGATTTCTTTCACGTACAGTGGGTGTAGAAAATATTCGTACACCGATCAATTTCCAAAAAAACTATGTAAAATTATAATTTATTAACTTATTTTTGATAAACAATGATATTCTACATATTCTCGGAAATCTCTAGGATAGATAGATTATAAAAAAATATCTATTTATGTAAGTTGTGAAATTAACAAGAAAAATACAATTAATCGATAGAAATATTGAAGCAATAAGTATTCGCACAACTGTTTAATATTTAAAACTTTTATTAAAAAAAAAAAGAAATTTACATTAACGTATAAGTATTTAATACTTCCTTCGTGGGATTTCCTTTTGATTTTATAATTATTGTAACTCTTCTGAGCATTAAATTAACTAAATTATTAGTTATACGAAGTGGGATCTTCTTCCATTTCTGTGTTAGAGCCATTTTTAAAAGTACTTTACTGGAAATTTGATGTTTTCTAATTCGTATGGAGCAATCAACTAATGGGTTTATGTTACAAACTCTACTGTAAATGGTTCGTCATAAGAATCGCACAAATACTTATTGCTTCTATACTTTTACCCACTTTTCGCATTTCTTTGTTGATTTCACAAATTATATTACCTAGTAAATGTTGTTTGAACTATACCTCTCTTAGAGACTTCCGAGAATGTGTAAAATATCATTGATTAGAAAAAAAGGAAGTCTGCTTGCGATAAAAAAGGAAGTTAAGAAATTGCAATTTCATACAAAAGTTTTTTGGGAAATTGATCGGTGTACGAATACATTCTACATCTACTGTAGTTGCATGTCATACTCCCGTAGGCTCGAGGACGTATTGTAATTTGTGGCCTACTTTTATTAAAAAGACAAATAAACAATATTTTTAAGTTCACGTGGTGTTATATAATTTTAAGGTCACCTCGGAATCAGAATTATCGTATGTTGTTAGGTTATTTTCTATGTGATGTTATCATTTGAGCAAAATTAACCCTTTGCGCTCGGGTGGCGCCTCTAGGGCGACATATGTAATTTAAAAGTGATTTTGTGAAAGTGCAATTTCAGATTCACTTACATCGGAATACAACTAATTATTAATTTAAATAATAATACAGTGAGTCATGAACGTTCGTAGATGTTTTTCTTCGAATGTAGGAATCTAATGACTTTAAAACGTATTGCTATTTGACAACGTATATTTTATTGTCTGACTTTTACAACTGTCTCGACCGAACTGAACTCCGAATTATTATAAACAATAAATCACACCGCGTTGCTACGCAACCGTTATATTATATATCACACTCTTACAGAAGTAGAGTTTTTGGTTTCACAGAAATTTATTATAAAAATGGACTGGATTTGATTCTATAGAAAAATGCCTCGAGCGCAAAGGGTTAAAAAACATCCCCAAAAAAATAGTAAATATAAAAATCACAGAATTATATTTTTGCTTATATTTTATCAAAGTTATATTTAACCAAAGTTAAGAATGGTACATATTTTGATTCATTAGATTGATATTTTTCTGTAAAATCTAATTTATGAATCACACTACACAAAACTTTTATTTAAAATTAAAAAATAATTTGATTGTACGTAAGATGTATTATGAAAATAGTCATTTTTAAAAATTATGACCACCCCTCTTTTCTCAGGGGTATGCAATTGAAGAGTATGGTGCAAGAACAGTTATCTTCAGATAGAAAAAAGAAACTTCTTTCGTTTATACAGCAGAATGTAACTCCAACCTAGCATTTACCGAAATTGAGATGACCAGTTTTTATACCAAAGTTTTCAATTGTTCTCTCACATCCCCTCCTAGGTGTCCGACTGGTGCACGACTCGTGGCGGTGTCACGTCGATTTCTTCTTGCACAATGAGGAGAAATTTGTCCTTCTTTCCTGTCGTTCGTCGCCTGCCGTTCAATTTGCACTTTTGGCCGCGAGTAGGTCGATACACCGTTAACGCAGCCCCCACTTGCGAAAAGAAATCAAAGGAACAAAACGAGATGAGAGGACACGGAGGTGGACTACGGTTCGTCCTCTTTCGCGATCCCCGGCCAAGGGAACAAAAGGATTTATTGCTCCCCGCTGGCAAATGTAGCGTTAATACACGTGTCCGGGCGTCGAAATTTACATAGTTGCGTTTATCTCGAAACCAGTTCCTCGGATCACGTCCTCTTCGCCCGATCAAATATTCGTGCACATGCGGACCGCGTTTCTCGCTCGTGCTCGGTTTTTCTTTTAGAACAACCTGCACGAGACACGAATGACGCGAAGAAGAAAAAGCTGGTCAAAATCTGCACAAAACATTCCTGGTATTAGGACAGTTCTTTACTACTTCTGGGTAAAAAGATAGCACACGTGTGTTACTATTAATTTCTCATAGACATTATAGATTAAGAATTCGTTAAGGGCAGAGTCTGGTCCAGCTAATGTATTTTTCTAATGCATATAATTTCTAGATATAATTAATTTTTGTTATTGAAACTTTTTTTACATATAAAAGGACGTTCAAAGAAGAAAATTTGACAGTGTAGATTTAATTTGAATGTATACATATATAGATATAGTAGTCGCAAGGAAAGGAGTCTGTCAAAACGTACTTATTACTGTCTTCCAACAAAATTTTTAATCGTAGGAGCTGCCTTCACGCAGTGACGATTACTTTCGGAACAGGTTATCTTTAAACATATCTTTAAACAAGGAATACAAGGGGACGGAACTAAACATTGATCGATAGGAAAATATTTAATAACAGCCGATAAAGTAAAAAAATCATCGTTTACCGCATGCAATTAGCAAAATTGTACAATTAATGACTTCCGACGGGCACGCGTGAGCGTAACTAGAAATCAACTATTAGTCACTTGTCTCTATTATAACGCATCTGCATGGCAATAACTCTTGCTTAACTCGAGGCCCATTAAAGGATGCAAGAGCGTTCGGTTTTCTTCTACGCTGGTTGATTCTTCTTTCTCTACGCCCGCGCCGGCGGAAGTGGCGAATCGGACTCCACTAAAGACGAGGGAGTAGCATCTCATCGCTGTCATGTAGCTATTCTTTCACTCCTGGAATGCATTACAATCAGCCGGTGGATGGTAATAATATACTCATGATAGAGGCAAACACGTCTTAACTTCATACGCGCTTCCATATTAGCGTGTGCCTACAGTTATCCTTGGATACGAGATTTTTTCTGGTAGCAGACGTTGTTTCTCAATGAGAAATCACGTTAAATTATGAATTACGCCATTGCTATTCCGTTGGGTTAAGGATCAGGATCTGTGGAAAGTTTCTGCATTTCGCAAAAGTATGTATTTAAGTCTAAATATACTTTTTAATAAAAAAAAATGCTTTGTATTTTGTTTAACACTAAACATACGACGACTGGTCAAATAACCGTTTTAGAATTTTGTTGTGTATAGCTCTTGTACACAATATGTAAATTATATACAATTAATTATCAATCTTTTTTTTACCAATTTAGTTCCACGGGAAATACTTTTGCACTCGATCGAAAAAAGTGTCTTTGAGACCAATCATTTTACGTTAGTTATAATAATGATTAATGATTAGTTGATAATGATGTTTTAAGATACGTTCAAATCATGACTGTTATTTTTAACCGACTTCGAAAAGGAGGAGGTTACTGTAAAATTTCTGCAATCACTAGTGTCGTATAACGTGGGTTAATTTTTAATTAATGTTTCGATACTATCGATATCAACGTCTCACGATCGTCCTGGCACGTGTTGTATTATTGAGATCAAGATTTTCGTTACAAAACCTGGCAAACCACTTTCAACAGGTTCATTTGTTTAATGAATCCCCTTGGTACACGACACAATTCTTTTTTTATGTTTCCATTGCATTTTTGCCTTTTTATAAATAATAATCCATAATACGCCTAAAATTAACATTATCATTATCCATTTTTAACTTAACGTGATACACACAAAACAAACCTAAAGTTAACCGCATTCACTTTTAACCAATATCGTCTAATAGCAGAAATCGGTACAAATTTTCCACTCAAGTCAATACATTTTAATTAAATGTTAAGGAAAATCGTAAATTACTTATTCGCCTTATAATTTATATTTGTTAACATACTACTACCAAAAGTTCTCAACTTTGTTATCAAATGATAAAGCACCTTCACATTTCTCTTCTAGAAATAACTTTTCTCCAATTGAAGGATATTTACAAAAGTATTAGAAAATAATGTCCACAATTGAAACATAGAAAATCAATTGCTATAAAGAAACACATGTTACTGTTGCAGAGACCACGAGAAGATCAAGAGATTTTACTCTCGATCTGTCCAAAATAATGTAAAATAAAATCAAGGCGAACGTAATAACCGAACGTTGAACCTAAATAGGAATTTATGTTACTCTGAAAATATTATAATATGAACTTTACTCTCAATATTTTTTTTATTCTTGCATATCGTGTGGATTTTGTAGTTTCTTGCACATTCAACTTCCCTATAAATGCATGAAAATCCGCAGTCCAGTAATGAGTGTGGAACATGTCCCTGTCTGTTCCCTGTCGAAACAATGATATGAATGAAAAGTTTAAAACGTATGCAGTTGTTTTAAGGAGGCTCTAGTGCAAATAGAAATAACGCCAAGAAAATTATAAAAATTTGTATACGGGTTAGATTTTATCCCAAAAACATCCACACAAATTTTGGGAAGGCTAGGGTACCTAGAAGCTAAGAAATAAATGTTTCAATTTGTCACTTTTTAACGTGGACTCTTATGGGAAACTACGTTTTCAACATACTCAATTACGTGCTACAAAGTAATTGACACCGAGATTGGATCGAAAATTTTATGCATAATAGAAAAATATCTAAAGAACATATATTGATTTACAAAATACTCCGAGGGTACTTGTAGTATTAATACTAAATTAAAGAATACTAGGATAATGCGGTTTGTCTTCTGCTATTGACATAGGATGAGAGATCTGGCACGCTGTACGAGAGGTTAGAAAACGCGCGTTCAAATACAAACAGTACTGCAGTTTGTCTGAAAATA
Organism: Hylaeus volcanicus; assembly: GCF_026283585.1. NCBI lineage: Eukaryota > Metazoa > Arthropoda > Insecta > Hymenoptera > Colletidae > Hylaeus > Hylaeus volcanicus. Next base: position 15,372,168 of record NC_071980.1, read on the forward strand.
ATTGATTTATATTACTTTATGATACAGTATAAATATAGTAGATATAATAACGACTAAAAATCAATGTTTAACAGAATTTTTTTTTATTTTGATATAAAATTGCGAATAATTGTAATATTCTAAATACTATGTCAGATCTACTACTACGTGAATCAAGCGACAATAGTAACTCTATATTGACTTACAGCGTAACTGTAAAGCCTCCTTAATTCGTGAAACGTCTCTTATAAGTTTTATGTAGAGAAATTGAACTATTTATAGTGTTTATATGCAAATCTTAATGACACGTATGTGCGTCACCCAGAAGTTAATGTGTCAATGATACCACACATTGTTTTTGTTCGCTGGGCCGAATGTACGTAGTTAAAGATTTGAACGCACGCGCAGGCACGCGCTGGCCGTTCGGTCAAAGTTCTGCCCTCGCTCAGCAATAAGTCAGTCGGCTCTTGGCTTACCCTCGCTGCTCAAGTCCTGTGCCTCCGTGCGGCTTCGTTCTCCACAATTCTTCCGTCGTCTTCTTTTCTGCCTTTTTGCCCCTCTCTTTTCGCTTCTTTCTTGTCCCCGTCTGCTCCAAACCGCACCGCCCCCGTCTGTCGAGTAGTTACGTACATACACGTTCGTAACACAACGTGCCAATATCTATAAGTCAGTCGGAACAAAAACAACCGAAGGATCGGTTCGACTCTGCTCTGTTCCTCCAGTACACCCGGTTACCTGCCTTCCCATACGTCTCCCGTTCAGCATGCCGCCGCTGCGATCTCGTTACACGCGCGTATATACCGAGATTGCTGGAGAAGAGGAAGAGAAATCCGAACGAGGACGAAAGGTATCTGTTATATCATGCCTGCTGAGGAACGCGGAGTTGCCAAATTAAAATTTCGATATACAGCCAGACAGCCCTCGAAGAAACCCCAAAACACCCGATCGAATTCAAATTTAGTAACCATTTTGTGCTTTCAGAATTGATTCGATGTTTGTATGCATGCCGCATAGGGGTCGCAGGGGCTAAAATTCATATTGCTTGGAAAAAGCAACAGTACTTCCGAATCTTAACATTATTTTTACTCATAGAACGAAACTTAAATAACAGCCTCAAAAGGTACATTTGAAATTGTTGAAAAATCTTTGCATTGAAAGATTAATAATAAACAATGAATAATGAACTTGTATAAGGAACAGTTATTATATATTGAACAATTATTATTGTGTGAAGTTGAATACAAAATTGAAAGAAAAAACTGGCGAAATAAAAATTAACTGAGCGCTAGCTATTCGCGTATGTTTGTACAGACCATATGTCGTCGACTAACTAGTCAAATCATATATCGTCTTCCTCGTTACCGTTGAAAATCCGTCACTTTTAACGTTTTCGTACAACGCCGGCGATCTGTTCCTTTGTTGTTTACGTATTCACACGGATAAGACATACACATTTTTTTTTATTTATTTTCGCATTATAGAATGCTAATATATATATATTTTCAACAGGTACACTTCGAAGTTATTTTTTTTCTTAATTTGCAATGATAAATGTTTTTGGCATACGAACAAAATAATATGGAGTAAAAGAATTAAGTCGTTCAAATTCTAATAGAAACTATAATGATATTATTTATTTGATAGAATAAATGTAGTGGTAGATTATACGTAAACTAGTGCAATGATATATAATTGATTAAGGGATAACACCACTGTAAATTTGTCAAAAAATCGACTTTTTGTTTATTGGCCTCAAAGATGCTTTGAATCCTCTAGAACAGCCCTGGCCAACGCGCGGCCCGCAACGTTAAATTGTGCGCCCCGCCGGGTAATTTTGAATTTCTATTGAAACTTTTGTTTCTTAATTACTAATTTTTAATAGTATCGTGTGAAAGAGGTTAAAAATATATTATAGCAATGATAAAACGGCGAACATAACATTTATTTAAGACAACTAGTAATAATACTATAGATATTTCATAGGTGCACAACTATAGCACCAATGGAATTATAACATAATAACAATATTAAATAAAAAGGGAATGATTTAATAATGAGTAGGACCTCCTTTCTTCTCAATTAACTCAAAAATGCGACTTGGCATACTCCCAACTAGTTTTTTCAAAATTTCATCGTTAATTTCATTCCAGGATTTTAGTACAGCTTCTATTAACTGCGAAATGCTCGAAAATTGTTGGCTGTGTGCATAAATACGTCATACCATCATACCCCATAAACTTTCCATCGGATTTTGATCCGAGGAGCTGGCCACTTTAATAAATTTATATTAAGTGTTTGAAACCACCTTAGTGTTGCTCGACTTTTCTGTATTGGGGCATTATCTTGTTGATACGTTCAAGTAATGTGGTTCTTCGAATGAGTAAACGGCAACAAATTGTTCTCCAATATTTCAATGTACTCTAAGCTATTCATTCTGGATGAAGGAAACGCTCATTCCAGCTTGCAACTCGAGCAAAACGTAGCCCATACCATTAACGTTCCCCCTCCAAAATTGCGTTTAGAGAAATATTTTGGGTCTTTTCGTAGGTCTCTCCAGTAACAATTAAACCCATCTGGGCCATCGAGAATAAACTTTTTCTCATCGGAAAATATTACCTAACAAAGAACGTTAAATGGAAGAAAATAATGTCACCTCTTAATTTGTCGATTAACATTAAACTTACATGATCCAAGTTTTTATTCATGTTTTCGCGGGCGTATTTCATTTTTGCTATATTGTGGCGTTTAGAAAGAACGGATGCTGAAATTAGTTTTTGTCTGGCAATGTTTGGATTCCTTCTAAAGACACGTTGAATGGTCCAACGTGACACTTCGAGTCTACATTCCGCTGTAATTTCCCGACAGGTTTTCAAACTATTGCTCCCACTTTTAATAATCTGCCTCTCAGCACGTGGGGACAGTTTCTTCTTAAGTTCTCCTTTCTTATTTTGGCCATATTTCGACGGATTACGTGAAAAATTTGATATTACTTTAGAAGATTGCCAAAGTTTACGTGCAATTTCCTTAATTCCCAGTTCTAGCTTGTTATAAGCTGAAATTTCACCTTGCTCTTTCTCAGTAAGATATTTACCAGGTGGCATTGTATTAATTAATAAATAAAACTCTGAATTAGATGAAAATTTTGTGACAAACACGCTTGAAGTGTGATGAAAATGAAGGTGGTGCTATAGTTTTGCACCGATTCTATAATGTTTTTCGACTTTATCTCGGTATATGCCTAGACTACTTCAGTATATTTCCTCTGAAATTAATTATTTACATCGGTTTTCCATATTATCCAACTACTATCCTTGAATTTTTCTTTTAAGTTTAAAAAATCTTAAAAATATCAGTGGTACTATAGTTATGCACCGCAGTGTATTATGTATGATGCAAATGTTACCATCAAGGGGATATACAGTGGGTGTAGAAAATATTCATACACCGATCAATTTCCAAAAAAACTATGTAAAATTGTAATTTATTAACTTATTTTTTATAAATAATGATATTCTACATATTCTCAAAAATTTCTAGAATAGATAGATTACAAAAAAAATAGCTATTTATGTAAGTCGGGAAATTAACAAGAAAGAAACGATAGAAATGTTGAAGCAATAAGTATTCGCACAACTGTTTAATACTTCAAACTTCTATTAAAAAAAAAAAGAAATTTACATTAATGTATAAGTATTTAATACTTCCTTCGTGGGATTTCCTTTCGATTTTATAATTATTGTAACTCTTCCAATTATTATATTGTAATTATATTGTAACTCTTCTATTAGAGCCATTTTTAAAAGTACTTTACTGGAAATCTGATGTTTTCTAATTCGTACGAAGCAATAAACTAATGTGTTTACGTTGCAAACTCTACTGTAAATGGTTCGTCATAAGAATCGTACAAATACTTATTGCTTCTATACTTTTACCCACTTTTCGCATTTTTTTTTTGTTAATTTGACAAATTATATTAACTAGTAAATATTATTTGGATTATATCTATCTTAGAAATTTCCAAGAATATGTAAAATATCATTGATTATAAAAATGGAAGTTAAGAAATTGCAACTTCACAAAAAAGTTTTCGGAAATAGATCGGTGTACGAATACATTATTATTTATTTATTGCTTTTAAACCGAATATGGTATATAGCATATACGTTACATAAACATATTAACATATTGCTTAACATCTTAATGGGCCTTTTTTACATGGATTAACTCAAAACTAGTTTGTATAGCGTTTGTGTGCTTACATTATTTTAGTAAAATGAAATGAAATTATAATAATAATAATAAATTAAATTAAATTGGTATTGCGCATCGCTTAATAAACTCGAATATAATCAGCAGGCCTTTAATATTTGGACCACATAGGAAACACCTCATACAAGTCGGGAGGTAGTATTTGGGACGGTGAAGAGCTGTTATGAGTGTAGTACGTTCATTTTCATATTTTGGACATTGCTGAATGACATGATCTAAATCTTGATTTTCAGCACCACATTCGCAACCACTGTCTAAAATAAATCTCACTCTGGCTAATACATTCTACACCCACTGTATAAACAGACAAATGAAGTGACTTTAGTCGTGCGTCAGCTGTTTTAAGGTAGCCGTATACTAAGAAACATCACGAGCCATTGTAAATCGAAACACGAACAACGACCGAAGGGCTACCGTGGGATGCCTTATCTTCGTCAAATGCAATCAGGGACATCGAAAGACTGGGCGAAAGCGGGGTGACTCCGGGTGAACGTGGAACATGGTCCAGTAAAGAAAGAGAGCAGAAGGAAGAAACGCTACCGGCTGGTGAGTTACGTCGGCGCGCGAGTGTTCGCCAATTATCTCGAACTGCTAGTCGACTCTAATTGGACTTTACGCTAGTGGGTGGGATCAGAGATGCGGACTGTAGAAAAAAAAAGAAGAAGCAGCATCGGCGCAGCCTTTGTATATGTATGTATGTACACCGGAGCCAGAATAGCAACCGCGGGTACATCCAACGCCGAGGCTGATAATTGGTCAAAAGCAGGGAACGATTTGCTCCATTAAATCCTGCACTACGGGGCCCGGGTTCTCGCAGACCGCTCCAGAATTCCAGGTTGTTCGAGGTGTTCCGGTAGGTTACGATGATCGTATCGCTTTGTTACACACCTCCTCCACCAATGGCTATAATAGAACGATCACGTCGATTCCCGAACTCTGCTTTACGGTCTTTACCTGGAAGCTATATTGCACGGAGCCGCCTGTTCCGTAATTTCTTACACGTGTCTTGAAATTTATATGCCGCTGAAACATTAAACTCTTAACGACCGTCTCGCTGACGTATTGCGTTTTCCGTGATTCATAGCTGTAACGTTTCAATCTCTTCGACAAGCAAGAGGGAACTCGGTACTTTCCTCTGAATGTTACCCGTTTCCGGTTCGATACATACAGCGACATATTAATACCCAAATAGCCAATTCCTTAGGGTTTGGAATGTTTGGCAAATACAAAGCGTGATAAAGTCCATGTCGATTTTTGGTAGGTGGTACAGGTCTGAATATACCGAAATGGTTGAAAGGTGGAACGGTTGTGGAACAAAATAGCACCTACGTAGTTCAATAAATACATGTGGGTATATATATTATATGCCTTTGAATTTTTCTTAGAAATTGGCACGAACTTTCTGGACAACCTAATAGTTGTCAGGAAACATGTATAAAAAATATATACGATAAATTAAATAAGTAAATGTTGTTGAATCTCTTGTAAGGAATTTACCGATCGAAATGAAACCCTTCACATTTAGGAGTAGATGATTTTTTGATGTTCAAATATACAAAAATTTATGGACTTTCTATTAAATCTTTATGACTATTGTTATTGCAAAATTCCTATCCTTTGATGTAACTCGGCAAGGAATTTACGGAATCGTTTCACAATTTGCACATTTGCACATGTATTCCTAGTGATCCCATGTGCAACAATATACATATTGTTCATAACTATTGTTATTGTATGAAGCCTTTTGGTTATATATAGTCACTAAAAAGTGCGAAATAAAATAACTTTTGAAAAAAAAAAAGACAACCGACTTCGTTACCTTAACTGTTAAAGATTAAGTATTGTTTCAAGTATTTTTCTCTTCAAATTGTTTCGTATATCAAAGAGACCATCTTCTTCTAAGATTTGGCATGTGTTTAGAAAAATTCGCAATCAATGAGCTAGTGTCGCTTATTTTTCAAAATCTAGAAACAATTTTTCTATGGATAGGTTTTTTTTATATGAATATTTGAATTTTTTTTCGATTTTTTTCTGACATACCTTCACATTTTAGACCATATCTCGAGTTAAAATCGTCCCACTGTGTCGCGCAAGACGCCATTTCAAAGGTAATCGAATTTCCAACCATTGTTTTTGACATTATTTTGCAATCGGTTCAATAGTTTAAGTGTTAGGAGCCAATATATATGAGAAACTTAAAAATTGGAATTTTTGTACCTTTATTCAATTGTTCCTAACTCCGGTATTTATCCATAGATTTTCTTCAATGAAAGCTTGTTTTTCTTTGTAAAAGTGCTATTTATAAGTAGAAAATAAGAAACTGGACATAATTTGACAATTTCTATTTTTCCATGGCGATGGAAAAAATATTCGTGTTCTATTATAGCTGAAAAAATCAAAGTTTCCCATATATACTGCCTCGTAACACTTAAACTATTGAACCGATTGGAAAATAATGTGAAAAACAATGGTTGGAAATTCGATTACCTTTAAAATAGCGTTTTGCGCGACCCAATCGAACGTTTCTAACTCGAGATATGGCCTAAAATGTGAAGGTATGTCAGAAAAAAATTGAAAAAAAATTCAAAAATTCATATAAAAAAAACCTATCCATAGAAAAATTTTTTCTTGATTTTGGCTTAAAAAGGCTTCATACAATAACAATAGTTATGAGCAATATGTATATTGTTGCACAAAAATTCAAAAATTTATATAAAAAAAACCTATTGATAGAAAAATTTTTCTTGCGATTTTTGAATTTAGTACTCCTAAATACATAAGAAAATTATTGTGCCATTGAATGTACATTTTGGCTGTAATCTAGCGATATCAATCGATAGATGGTACAAGCCTAGCAAGACGTGACAGGCAGAAGCACACGATCCATGTTGATTCGACGACACTCTTCTTGATCATTCGAGGTGAAAAGGGTGGAGGACGACAAAAAGCAAGACAGAGTCAATAATATCCACGTAAACACCCACACGTGTGGCGGCCCGTATGGGGTCCTCAGCGGCGATAGAGGCACAGCCTGGCTGTAAGTCTTGCTCGGGCATAAACCAATCCTGAAAGGAGAACGCGATGCAACGGGGTATCCATTTCACGAGCGATGGAGACATCGGGGGTACCTCGTTCGATTCCAGCCATATGCTAATTCTCTTCTGAACCGTCGCTCTCGGGCGTCGTGTACCGAAGCCGCCAGTACGGAAATAGGAGGAGGGCCTCGAGGATACGTCCTCCACGAGCACCATATTAAATCTTTCGTGTTCTGTTTTCGCGATTGAAATCACCGGTGCCTTCAAAACGGACGCGTGACTGCGAGAGATACTCCACTCCGTTGGCCTGTCACTCTAACACGAGGCCATAAGACCCAAACCACACCAATCCCCTCCAGCATTCACTTTTGATCTCTTTTTGAACATCGACATGATTCTCGAACACCTCAACATTTTCCATTAATTATTTACACAAGATAAATCATACGGCTTATGCGATGATGATTACAACTGATGCGAGATTCGGAAATGATCTTTATCACATGAAATGTAATAATGATCTTTATTACATTTTCTCACATTTAACACTTCCGTTGCGGACGAAAATAAGTAGCCATTCGTTGGGAGCTGCAATTATGATATTTTTTTTTTAATGAAAAATTTCTTACAAATGTTCTAATATGATTATGTCGAAAAATATCTATCTGTAGTAACTTATTTGATATATAATACGATTGCCGAACAAACAAAATGAAAACTGGAAAATAATAAAAACAACCATATATTTTCAATTGGACGCACATGTGCGTCATCCGCAGCGAAAGTGTTAAGAAGATACTGCATAAACACGTGGCGTTTCATTCGAAATCAACTAAAGTGACTAACTGTACATATATTAATATCAGACGTTGGTGATGACTTCGAATCACAAGAAAACGTATGTATTTATTTCCTGATTTATTTATTTGATAATGTATCGAACACATTGAACAATACTAAAGCAGACTAAAGAAGACAATTAATTGACACCATAAGTCTTACAATACGTTGATAATTATTGTTGTAAAATGAGACTTTTTGAAAACAAAATTTTGGCTTCTTATTTCCAAATCAATTTTTGTTCTGTAAAGGTGAAAGTCATAAGTTATTCATTCATTAAACTTTAGTAAAATTGTTGATAAAAGCAAGATTTAAGAAGTTATTATTCTACCATTTTAAAAACATACATGTTTTATCTATACATCTTTTTTATCGTTTTGTCAACGAGTAATTTAGTTTTAGATGTAATGCAAATTTTCTGGTATCAAATCTTATGAAAGGTTACTAAATACTTGTCCGCTATTTTGTCATACTTCTCTTGCAGTTCCTGCAGTTTGATGAATGAAATTGACTAAGTGAATTAAATATATGTTTATTATTTATTTTGCTCTTGAAAGTAGATTATTATGAAATTTGTTGTTTTATTCTTTGGTAAATGATTGAAATCTTTTTAATTTTCTAGTTAAGGCTTTGACTCCTCAGGTGGAATCCTTTCCAGCTATAGAAAAATATATAACCACAAAGAAAGAAGAAAACTCAAGCAATGCTTATTTTTAATGTAAAAGTGTTATCATACTACCCTAAACTTATTTAAAGAATCTCTGTATATTTATATTGTAATTGTTTACATACATATTTGATAATATACTAGGACCTTGTATTAGTTCATTAATTTTTAATAAGTATTAAACACTAAATCCAATAAATAAAATTATTCATTATTGGATGTTCGCTAATAACAACGGAGACTATAATATTATTGAAGTTTACAATTTACATTAAACGTTAATTTTAAACTAAATAAAATAATTTTTTGGAAAAAAATTTAACCGACTTCGAAAAAGGTGCAGTGAAAAGCATGAAATAATTTCTAGTTAATGTATATGAATACGCACTAGCTCTAGATATAATTGCTTAAAAGTATGGGAAAATGCAGTGAAAAGCATGAAATAATTTCTAGTTAATGTATATGAATACGCACTAGCTCTAGATATAATTGCTTAAAAGTATGGGAAAATGCAGTGAAAACTGTGAAATAATTTCTATTTAAACTTCATTGTTATTCACCGTCGTTTGATGAATTTGGTTAAATTATTCAATACATTATATTAAATGCAATGCACATTTTTCGGAGGCGGCGCAGATGTAAAAAATTTTTAATTCCGGTTTGGGTTAGCTTTTGGTAGAGGCGGCAATATTGAATGCTGTCAATGTATACATGTTTATTGTCTATGAGGAATTAATAGTTAATGTATATAGTATGTACACAGAAATATAGTTTGAGTAGATTTGGGGCTTTTTTGGAGGGGAGGGGCGGCAAAATTTATTACTGCTAATGTATAAACCCTCCCCATGGAAATACTGTATGAATATGAATACGTATAATAGCAATAATTACAGTTCATATTTTTTGTTCCTTCGACAGATAGTTAAACCAAATTTGTTGTCCTCGATAATTCGCTAGGACAGTAATTTTACATTATGCGCCGCCTCCGAAAAATGTGCATTGCATTTAATATAATGAATTGAATAATTTAATCAAATTCATCAAACGACGGTGAATTACAATGAAGTTTAAATAGAAATTATTTCACACTTTTCACTGCATTTTCCCATACTTTTAAGCAATTATATCTAGAGCTAGTACGTATTCATATACATTAACTAGAAATTATTTTATGGTTCTCACTGCACCTTTTTCGAAGTCGGTTAAATTTTTTTCCAAAAAATTATTTTATTTCACTCTTTTTAGTGGCAATCTATAACCAATAGATTTCATGCAATAACAATAATTATGAGCAATATACAGGATGATCCAAAAATGTTGGAAGTCCTTGAAAAGGGTGGTTCCGGGGTTGGGGCGATTTGAAACAATTTTTCCTTAGCGAGAATGGTGTTCGAGGCTTCGCTAAGGAGATATTCCAGAAACAAAAACCCCCGACCAATCAGAGCGCGAGTATGCCAGTGGAGCTCCTGCGAAGCCTACGCTACCGCAGGCGCTCCACCGGCATACTCGCGCTCTGATTGGTCGGAGGTTTCTGTCAATATCTCCTTAACGAAGCCTCGAACAACATTTTCGCTAAGAAAAAATTGTTTAAATCACCCCCCCAAAACACCCCATTCAAGAACATCCAACATTTTTGGGACACCCTGTATTGTTGCAAATGGGATTATCAGGAATACATGTGAAAGGATTGATTGCGTTTGGTAAATTCCTTATTGAGCTACACCAGAGCATAGCAATTTTGCACCAATATTGGTTTCAAACAATGGAAGTGTCTATACATTTTTCCAAATGGGAACATCACGAATTCATCTATCATGAAATGCGGAAAATTTCATCTCGATCGGTTAATTGCGTGCCGAGTTTCAGCAAAGAAAAGGATTTTTGCAATAGCAATAGTTATAAACAATTAAAAAATTCATAAATTTTTGGAAATGTGATCATCGCGAGAACCTGTACGGCAGCAAAATGTAAGGGATTTCATTGATTTCAGGCCAAACATACGTGAAATAGTACGCTCTTTGGGATAAAAAGTGATATAAAGTGGTAAAAAACAAACTAAGGACAAATGTTTTGTTATGGGACCAAATGGTAAATGCTCTTCCAGATGCAAGAAGTTAGGCATTTATTTTATCGTTGTAGTCGTCCCCCGTTTGCTCGCGTTCGTGAAAACCGAGAAGGATTAGATTCTAGCTTCGCGAAATCGTAACTATGTTTTCAACTTAGTTCAAATTTGTAACAACTTAGCTTATTACCATTGGTACGCCGCGACAATCACTCTCATAACAATTGTAAGTCCCGGTACATATCAGAATATATGTATTATCATTTTTAATTAGTGTTGATCAATTATAATACCAAGTCCAATACCCACAAAGGTGTACCTTTGTCGCTCGAGGTACATCAAAAACTGTTACGAGGCCTAATACTAACATTTCCTGCGGTTCCCCACGTTAGCCATACGTGGGTTCGTCCGCATATCACCTTCTTGAGGCTCCCTACGTTAGTCATACGTAGGTTCGTCCTCGCGTCTCTACCTTCCTGAGGCTCCCCATGTTAGCCATACGTAGGTTCGTCCTCGATAACCAACCTCCTGGAGCTCCCTACGTTAGCCATACGCAGGTTTGTCTCCGCGTCTACTTCCTCAAGGCACCCAGTGTTACCTAACAACACTGGTCAAGCCATTAACAAAAATCATATACCAATAGAAAAGCCCCGGCTACGCAGCCGCTCCCTCCGGCTCGTAACATATGATTGACATAATTTCGTTGTCATGACCTGTATATCTGACCGCTCGTGATGACGATAGCAATCTCAGTCTATCTACTAATTCGTTCGGATCTTCCCACTGCACGTAATCAGCTGCGTTGTCGGTGACCGTCATATCATCAGGCAACAACCCCAAGCACCCTCCTTCGAACTGTTGTCGCACGTTCTCTGAAGGTGTACGCTTCAATTGTTTGAAACCGCTTCCTTCACGCTTGTTAAATAGTGGTGCAATAATTTTTGTATACTTTTATCCCCGGTTACCCATTACAGGATTACTCGCCAAGTGACCACACTTGTACGCGTTCGTAACGAGTAATATGTTCTTGTACGTCTGTAGATCGGCGCTTGAGTACAACGCATCGTCCGGTATTCGTTTAAATATTAATTCGTACAGACCACGAGTACCTCTGTACCTCGTACCGTTTATGATGATGTTTTCGTTGTTGTCCACATCAAAGTTGGAGTTACCAAGCATTAACACATTATTTTTAAAGTATACACCGTAAACGTTGTCTGTTTGTTTTCTACTGTCAACGAAGAAACAGTTCAAGTATTCTCGTGACAGTGGTCCGAGATTTTCCGTTAAGGACTCATTCACATCCTTATGACTTTCAGGATTCTCAACGATTTCACGCATCGATGTTTCGACAATGTTCTCTTGTGAAATTTCTTGCATTAAAATTCCCGCCCTCTCTTCTTCTTCTTCCCGTGCTACTTCGAGACATACTTCGGAATGTGTGCGAACTCTTTTAAGTAATGCGATACGGCGATAAGGTGTAGATTGTGTAGGTGTTGATGTTTCCATATCCAATCTCTTCTTCCCACGATGTTTAGGTGTTACGATCGGCACAGGTACTAGTAACGATAAATTCGGTTCAGGTGACAACGGTGGTGATGGTGTCGGTGAGGATGACGTCATTTGAAGAATCGAGTTGGAGGATGACTTCGTATTTTCAACCAATTGCTGTAAGGGATCAACGACGGATCGAAACCTGGTTTCCAACGATGCATCGGTATCCACCCTTCCAATCTTTAAAGCTAAATACTTTTTTCGTATAACTTCTCTCGTTTTAGCAATCTCCTTCGTTAAAACCTCTGTCTTCGTCCTTTCCTTCCTTTGAACGTGTTTTTGATCATCCTGCATGTTTCGTAGTGGTTCGATAGGTGTTTCGTAGTGGTTTAAAATGGTTCGATAGGGATTCAAAGCGGTTCGATAGTGGTTTAAAGTGGTATCGGAAACGTTTTTCAAACCACTGATTCATCTACTGTACGACAAACTCGTTAAATCCTCGTCGATAACGACCTTGATGCGTAGGACTATCCTTGTCTATAACCAAAAACCCATAGTTCCGTTGCCACCATTTCCCGCAAAGTTCGTTAAATTTTTGAAACGTTAAATCGGTGTTTACATGATCATCATAAACGTGGCGTAAATTCACACTATCCTGTTTGAACAAGATCAGCAAATTGGTATTGTCGCGAATCAGGTGTTTCGGTATTCTCGCGTACGGTTGACAAAGATACAGACAATCTACATTCGAATGTCTACCCATGGAAAAATACTCTCTTATTACGTCCTGCTTGTCACATGCCACGTCATCAAATATAAATATAGAATTCGGTAAAACTTCGTTGGGTGGAACGACATCACTATTATTTGAGAAAGGCAAATATCTAATGTTCTCCACGGATGAGAGCAGTATTTCCAAATATTGATACTTTGGCTGTTGCAACGACTTTGAGTACATGTATACATTTTCGAATCGCACACCGTTCGGACTCTCCAGCAAGCTAATGACAACGTTGGTTTATCCACAATTCGAGGGACCGCAGACTATACCACGTATAGTGTCGGGTAACAGCGGTCCGTGTCTCTGGAAGCGTTGAACGGTGTCGTCGAACCTTCTGTCCAAAATTACTCGAATATCGACGGGCTGTCTTACGAAACGCATATTGGTACCGCTGTTGACGTTGTTGCGACAATAAAAAGGGGCTAAAATGATGTCGCGGGTATTTATACAAGCGCCGTACAAACGTATCGCTTAGTGTGACAGTGACTTTTGTACTGATCGATGGTGATACACTGTTTGATTTGACTACGGAGCAGCTGGAAAACATACCAAAAATTGTACTCTTGAATCGTTTTGCTTGCGACATACATTACGTGTGGGACAAGTTACCGAAACATATCGGAGCCGATCCTGAGGTTCACTCTTATCGCAGGTGCTTCTTACATTACAATTGACGGACCACCGCCCATGATCAGAGACTGTTTTCTATGAATAAAAGGAGGGGAGCAGGACTATTCAACAAGCTGATAGACAAATTACCGTTAGTAGGAAAGATAGGCGGGTTCTAACTCAGGAACTCCGAGGGGGGAGCGGAGGAGGGGGGAACCGAGGGCCAGGGGGCGGGGAGGGGGCACGAGTGGTGGGAGGTCGGTAATTATTACCTACGGTCGGTAAGGTAGGATATAATTATTACCTATGGCCGTTAATTAGAACCGATGATAGAGGGGAACACCACCAGTCGGAAATGATCAGTAATCGGTAATTATCAGTGATCGGTAAAAAAGAAGAAGAAGAAGAACATTAAGTATTCGACGTTTGGTAAGTATTATTACCGTTATCAGAGATCGGTAAGAAAGAAAAACGCAAATGGTACATGTAACGAAATAAGCGCGCACGCTGTGAGGGTGGGGGAAACCATGCTCGTCGTCTTCGCGAGAGGTAAGCGCGCACTCCCGTAAGGGAGGGAAACCGTCCCCTTCGCGCGAAGGAGTGGGGGCGTCGTTGCGGGCCTGGCGGGTTCCCTCTCTCTCGCGCCCGAGTATTTTCTTCCTCGCACTCATGCCCCGTGCAACATGTAATAATATTACATTACAATCTTTGACGCAGCCATCGGTAGGAACGTCTCGCGACGATGGTCTCGAGCAGAAGATCCAAAAACGCAAAGTATGCAAATTACAATCCGGCAGCAAATCTTTATTTGCGCGATACAATTTCTCAAGGACTAGATATTAAAGAAACGGTAGAGGTGACATCATTCTTTTGATGATGAGAATACTGGAGAACGTGCGAAGGAAACATTACACCGGATGAGAATATGATATGGGAGGAAATGCGCTAGAAAGACAGACACATATATTCAAGCTATTTCTCTTTTATTGATAACTGTATTCCAACATTACATCTAAACTTAATGCTAACAATTCAGAGTCAATCAATGAATGACGCTCAAAATTTTCATGTTCAACAATCGCCTTCGCATAATCCTTAATTTCAGCATTTTGTATTATTTCTATAAACATGTACTTAGATTCTACCAGGTACAAGTTTTCAGACAGCCAACTGTACATGTGATCGATACAATATTCGAAAGCGAACAACATTTGTACGGTTTTTTCACTCATGAACATAGAGACGGTAAAATTTGAGAGTTTTTCGAGTTTTACGTCGTTTAGTTGTCGGAGTTTAACTGTTACATCATTAATGCTTATCAGCTCGCTCGAGGTTATCGATGTACCAACAAAAATCTGCAGAATGTTATGCCTCTTTCGTAGGAGATCTTTCCACATATCCATAGAAAATTTAATTTCTTTTCCACGAGAGTCTCGTATAGCCAACTCTACGTCGCAGGAACCACGGATTCGAACTCCGATGTCGAGATACTTGTAGAATGTATCCGTCAGGGGATATCTCCTCCCCAGTATACGCACCACGCGTGTTACTCTATGTTCCGAATGAACATTATCGCTATCACTGACAAGAGAAACAAAAAATTATAAAGCATATTGAATTTTGACTGCATATTTTGCAATATGTTGTCAAAGAACTTACTTTGTGCGCGATTTCTTTGTTAATGGTTGGTTGAACTCCTTGTTCGGAAGACTCTCTCACGTTGCTCGAGCGATTTCAGCATTGGACCACATCGCTGATGTTTCAATACGAGGCGATAGAACGATGTTGCGAACAATGATTGAAAAAATTCGTTTGACATTTTTATATAACACCCCCCACTCTTTGTTAGATGGACAAAAAAATGCTGAGACAGCAAATCTCCCCTCCCACACACATTTCACTTTCTTATCACATTTATTTTTAGCATACACATGTTTGTGTAGCGCGTGATCTAATTTTGTTATACGTAATAAGACCCTCATCATCGCGGAGTCGTTCTAATGAATTGATACATCAGTGGTGTAATTCCCTAAAAATATATATACGTTCTCAGGAAAACATACGAAAACAGCGATACGGAATATGAGCGGATTACGAAAATCTGCAGGCAGTGACATCGTAGTAGGGGCATATCATGTGACAAAATCACGTGACCTAGAGTATAAAAATTGTGCTGCAGATTGAACTGCATTCAAACCGTTCTGTAGTGACCCCCAGCGAAGAAGTGAGTGCAACCATGGAAGAACTCTTGGAAATGGAAAGTCGATTGTGGGACCAGGTCGATCGATTGACTTCGCAAGAAGCATACCTCGCATGGGAAGAACGATGCAACGAGTGCCTCGAATCGCTGGAAGAACATAGTCGAACAAAACGCCGTCGATTATCGATCGGCGTTCGATAACGTGCCGGCCATTCAAGCACAGGACTCTTGTGGCGTGAAATAGACACTGCGTTCGAGAGCCGCGTATTAACCGGCGCTGTTTTAAATTCGCACTACATCGATCCGCGCAACTTTCTTCAGGATGCGAGAGACGTTGTGCTCGAGCATATACGGGGTGCATTGGTGAAACATAAGACACTAAAAGTGAATACCGCGTTTAATGGAGAGTTGTAGCGGGTGATAAACGCTCGAACAAGACTACCAGCACAAAGAACTGTGAAATCTTTGGCGAGATCAATCTCGCAGAGTGGTACGAGCAACGCGTCGTAGAACCCACCCTAGCATCGCTGGAAGAATTTCAAGAACAGGATAGTAGATAGGCGCTGTCGCGTATACTCAATTTAATTGTTAACGTGAATAAATATATGCCGCTGCATGCTGGGTGTACCATACAATTACCACGAGAAATACAACTAAAGAGAGCTGTAATCAACGTATTTTCGAACGACAATGCATGTTTCGCGTGGTCGAATGGAGAATGTACGTAATCACGTCGATGTAAAATTAGTAACAAAATGGAAAGGGAGATATGGTGCGGAGGCAATGATCGCAAAACCAAATTTCCACAGCCGTAGCGTGTTTTCGGAAAACTTAGTTGCCATCGAACTGCGAAAGCTTGCGGTGAAGTTCAACAAACCAATCTATGTGGGTATGTGTATACTAGATATATCTAAGGCTTGTTTGTATGAATTCCATCACGATTACATGTTACCCACATATGGCGATAAATATAAAGTTATGTACACCGATACGGATAGTTTAATTTACCACATCGAGTGCGAGAATATTTATGATACTCTAAAACGCGATATTAATCGATTTGATACCAGCGATTATCCGGTAGGGAACGTTTACGATATACCGCTTGTAAACAAAAAAGTCCCCGGTTTGATGAAAGACGAAAACAATGGGGCCATAATAACAGAATTTGTTGGACTCAGAGCGAAAATGTATGCACTACGAGTAGATGGAAAAAAGATACGAAAAAGGCGAAAGGTGTAAAAAGTAACGTTGCTTCCAGGATGATAACTTTCGACGACTAGACGCAGTGCCTACGAAACGAAATTGAGATGATTCGTAATCAGACATGTATAAGATCAAAACGTACACAAAGTATACACAATGGCGGAATCAAAAATCGCTCTGAGTCCGTATGACGATAAGCGGTGTATCGTACCCGACTCAACGGATACATTGCCGTGGGGTCCTCATAAAATACCGCTTTAGATATATCAGTACATGTATTTTGTAAATGATTTTCACCTCGATTTTAATAGATGTATATATTTAGTTGTAAATAAAAAAAAACACTGTAATGTAAGTAATAATGTTAGTATATGTATAAAACTGAATATTTAATTTACAAAAATGTTAATTTTTTTACAATACATTATCTTTATTTATCCATGAATTGTGTGCACTATTCAATCCTAACCATTTCACGTACACCTTATTTCCTTTCCGACGTAACACTTTTTCCACAATGTACATATCAGCGTCGGCAACGCGTTGCAACTCGTGTTCGTAGAATCCTCCAGCAATTGGTTGTCCATAAACATCTTTCAGCAGATACGTTGCGGGATTAGTTTTCTGAACCTCGGCGATCGTAAATATTTCAGTACCCCAATTAGGTGTGTAACCTTTTTCAAAAATTGTTTTGAATTTGCTCACACGTACCGCATCTCCCACTCTGAATCGTGCGGGAATGGCAATCTTTACATGATTATATACCGTTGTTAAGAGCTTCGAGGCGTTTGTTGGTGCAACGTCAATTGGTCGCATGCCGATACTTCGATGCTTACGCGCGTTGTAATTTGATATGAGTTGCTGCAGCGAGTCGATCCATTTATAACTTCCATTAGGCGTAAACAGTTTCCACATGTCGTTTTTGAGTGAACAATTGAACCGCTCGACGACTGACGCTTTCATCACTGAATACGTTGAATAATTTTTTATGTTGTATTTTGACAAAAGTTTTTGCACATTTGCGTTGTAAAATTCCTTTCCTTTGTCGATTTGCAAATTTTTCAGATACCTTCCACTGATTCGGATTATCTTTCCGATCTCTGTAGAAACTTTATTTCCACTCTTGGTTTTGAGGGGTATGGCCCACGCATGCTTACTCAGCACATCGATAACAGTGAGTATGTAATGGAAGCCTCTGTTATACCACGCGTATGGTCGCATCTCGACCACGTCCGCTTGCCATAATTCGTCGTACCCATGTACTATGACGCGTCTTCGGGGAAAATTTCTTCTCGCCAAGGCATGCAATTCTTCCACGAGACGCCGTTTCTCGGTACTGGGTGTTTTCTTTGCAGCCATGTATGACTCGACACTGACGCAAAGACATGACGTACACGTCTTATCAAACATCAAATCGGTGCTCAACGCAACGGTTAGGCGGTCGATCGGTCGGTCGGTTGACCGGTCTGTTAGTCCGTATGTCGGTCGGTAAATAGTCTCAGTGTCCAGCTATTGATGTGTTTGCATTAGATTTCGGAATTCGGTAATATCCCTCTTTAATTTATTCAGCTCATCTTTCAAGCTCTGAACGAAATTATGAAACAATTATTTTTTTGTCGCATACGTATTGTCGACTTTTTATAACCGCCAAGTTTTCGTGCAAGTACAGCTTGTTGATAGCATCACCATTCTCTACAGGCGGTGCTACCCGTCGTATCTTACGCGACTTTGCGTCATAATTGGGGCCAAGAACACAAAGAGCGTTGTCGCGTACATAATTTCTGACTACTCTATTCCAGTGATAGTATGATTCCATTCTTCCAATCGATGACCAAACTTCTTGATTGACATTTTAATGACGATTGACTGTATCGCCAAAGCGTAGCTTAATTTATAATGAATTCTGCCTCGCGAAGTTCCTCGATAATCGATAGCATCTCATTGTCGTGAGCATTGTGACCGGCTTGACGCGAAGCCTCGAGCAATCGAAGCCGATCTACGAGTTCGTTGGGATCGTTCCAGTGAACGTAATCAATGTTGTTTTTGGTTAATCTCATGGAACACGATATGCCTTTTCTAACTTTTTTATCTTGCAATAAAGGTTTGATTACATGGTTATACTTATATCCTCTGTTGCCTAATGTTTGACCATACGAATTGTGCTTGTGCTTATGCGCACTCGTTGTCAGCAATATGTCCCTGTATTTGCGCTCATCAGCCTCAGTGTAAATGTCGTTATCCGGAGTTTTCTCGAATATCAGTTCATAAAGGCCGGGTGTCCCCGAATATCGTATGCCATCGATAATTATGTTATCCGCATTGTCCACGTCAACATGTTTGTTACCGAGCATCAGTCCATCATTGGTGAGATAAACATCGTACACGTAATCCATACCAACGTCTACGTCGCCGCGTAATACAGGTGCGATGTATTTTTGACTCAGTGGACCTAGATGATTACGTACCGTTTCTTCACCTTCCGGCGTTTGCAATTGGCTTCGAACAGATGTCGAGAAATAGCTGTTTGGACTTTCAAAAACATCTTCGTTTGCTAAGCGTTTGTTGTTGTTGGTACTGTCTTAATCGGTGTAGAGGTCGGTGTAGAGGCTATCAGGTTCACATCGGGTAAACTGCTTAATCTTGATTTTTTTATATTTGGCAGTTTCGAGAAATTTAACCACAAATTTGATTGTATTTTATCCGATTCCTTGATATTCGGAGTGGATAATAGTTCGCTTTCGATATCTGTGTTATTGTGTAGATCATAATTTCTTAACGTGTTGCTGACAATTGTCTTCAGTGGTTCAGTAACAGGTTTAAAGTGTTTTTCCAACGCAATCTCTTCGTCAATTTTACCAGTTTTCAATTCCCGATACTTTCTGCGAATTAAATCGCTCGTTGTTGCAATCTGTTTCGCTATTCTCTCACGATTTTCAACGCTGTTACTGCTCATGTTGGAACACTGCTTTCTCAACGTATCGGAGATAACTGGACGTGTTACGATATTGCAAAGTCATTAAATCCTTTTCCATAGCGACCATTCCATAAAGCACTGTCTTTGTCAATCACTACAAATCCATATTTTTCTTGCCAGCAAGCGGTACACAATTTGCAGAAATTCTCAAAAGACATGTCTGTGTTTACATGATCGTTGTATACATGCTTCAGATTTGTACCATCTTGTTCGAACATGATCAGCAGGTTCGCGTTGTCGCGTATCAGATGTTTCGGTATCTTCTCATATGTCTCACAAAGATAGAAACAGTCAACGTCCAAGTGCCTACCAATTGCAAAGTATCCTCTTACCGCGTTTTGCTTATCGCATGCCACGTCGTCAAAGATAAAAATCGAATTCGTAAGTGCCTCGCTCGGTGGAACGACGTCGCTGTTATTCGAAAATGTAAAATAACCTATTTCGTCTATCCACGAGAATATATTTTCTAGACATCGATATTTCGGTTGTTGCAATGATTTCGAGTACACGTATACGTTTTCGAAGCGAACACCGTGCAGACTTTCTAACAAACTAATCAGCACGTTCGTTTTGCCGCAATTCGATGGGCCGCAGATGATACCACGTATAGAGTTCTGTAGCATATTTCCATGTTTGCGTAACTCTTTCTCAGACTGTGCCTCTTTGTCTACATTAGTCACTCTAATCGCAGATGATTGGCACACGAACCGCATCGTAGCTGTGGTAAAAAATGAAAGAAAAGGTATGTGTTGATGTTGGGGGTATTTATACTAGCGTGACCCAGACGTATCAGTCAGTGTAGAAATGGCTTTCATACTGATCGATGGTGATACACTATTCGACTTGACTGTGGAGCAATTGGAATACGTGCCAAAGATAGTACTCTTCAATCGGTTCGGTAGCGACATTCATTACGCGTGGGATAAACTGCTGAAACATATAAGAACTGATCCTGAAGTCCAGTCTTATCGTAGGTGTCTCTTGCATTAAAATCGTCCAGCTTAACATACGCACATGGACGGACCAACGCCTATGGATAAAGATTGTTACCTATGCGTAGAAGGTCAGGAGCAGGACTTGTAACTACTCTAATAAACAAATTACCGTTTGAGCTACACGCACCAGGGTATCAATTTTGCGGATCAGGTACACGCCTGGACAAACCTTTAGCACGCGGCGACCGAGGTATACATCCGTTGGATGCAGCCTGTAGAGAACACGACATTGCGTACTCTCGAAACAAAGATTTGACCAATCGTCACGAGGCAGATCGAATTTTAGCTGATCGAGCACGCTAGCGCATAACTGCGAAGAACGCTACATTCGCCGATAGGGCGACTGCTGCAGCTGTTTGGACTGCGATGAAAGCTAAGACAAAGCTTGGAATGGGGCTCAAGAAGAAAAAGAGTCGTAATAAGAAGAACAAGGGGGAGCGAGCTCTACCGATAGCAAAGCGTGGCGGTATCCTTCCGTTTCTCCTACCTGCGTTATCAGCTATAGGAGCGTTAACAGGTTGTGTTGCTGGCGTGGCTAAGGCCGTGAATGACGCCAAGTCTGCGCGAAAACAGCTGGAGGAAATGCAACGGCATAATCGTGCTATGGAAGGTCGCGGAATAGATCTCGCGCCGTACAAACGCGGACGAGGAGTTTCAAAGAGAAAGAAAATAAGCCAAAATTAAAATGCCCGAAGGTGTAACCACCATCGTACAACTACAGCATCTGGCAAAGCGTATGCGTATTCCATATTTCAAGAGTATTTTTATGCGCAATACTTTACCAACAGATAGGGTACACAGGAACGAGAGCGGAATCATAAATTTGGATACTTTCGAGGGACCTGGTACTCATTGGGTTGCGTACGCAAAACGGGGAACTCGCACTATATATTTTGATAGCTTTGGCAATCTTCAACCGCCGGGGGAACTGATACAGTATTTCAAGAATAGCGTAATCGAGTATAATCACAGGCCTTATCAACGCTATAATCAGAGCAATTGCGGACAACTATGTTTGCAGTTTCTGCAGACGGTTGACGATCAATTTAAGGGCAGTTATTGCACGCTTCAACTCCAGTATTCGTTTGAACATGTCGCTGACGTTAACGCTTACCGGCCAAGGTAGCATTCTCGCAGTCAGCTATTTTCCGTCCATCGATCTGAGCCATGGTGATTACGAGCTCGGGCTTACGGACTTTGAGACTTATTACACCATACCGAATGTAAATTTTTCGAATAATAAATTTTACTGCGATAACGATGATAAGGAAATCATTATTCCGGAAGGATCTTACGAGCTGGATGACATTCACATGTATTTGCAACGATCGCTTTCGCATGGTAATGAGGGGAACCCCTTGATACTTAGAGCTAACAACAATACGATGAAGAGCGAAAGCAAGTGCGATTACAGCATTAATTTTACCAAACCCAATACTATTGGCTCGTTGCTGGGGTTTTCTACGAATTGGTTGCTGCAACCGCGAAAATGGCACGAATCAGATGCGCCAATCAATATAATGAATGTAAATATTATTCGCATTGAATGCAACGTGACGGCTGGTGCTTACAGCAATAACAAGAGCGTGCACACGATATACGAGTTTTCGCCTACCGTTCCACCTGGATATAAGATATCGGAAAGACCGACACAGATCATTTACCTTCCGATCACTGCACGAAGCATTTCGGATTTGACGATTCGCGTCGTGGATCAAGACGGTCAATTGTTAGATTTTCGAGGGGAGCAGATCACCGTTCGACTGCATGTACAGAGACAACGCCCGTAGTGGGAGATGTTTGTATTGAACGAAGCGGAGCAGACGACATGTGAAAACAAAGAGAAAACAATTCGATCGCCTGCGAAACTCACTGTATCGAATATTGGCGGTCTAAAACCATTGGGCGAAAAGACAATTCGATCACCTGCGAAGCTGACTGCATCGAATGCTGAATTTCTAAAATCGTTGGGTTTCGTTGTACGAAATAGCTAATATCTTAAACATTGGAGGCGAACCGATCTTTGACGACAGCATCGCCAAGATTGAGACTCACACATACAACCCGTACGCCAACACAACGTTTGAGCACAACGATGAGATACGAATACCTATACAACATAACCTATACCATAACAAGCACCTACAAAAATTTTGTTTCTTCCTTAACTTTTGTGTACCGCTCAATATGCTGTTGGGTTTTTGCGAAGATTACAGGCGTATAGTAATCAACGCTCGTCACGAACTCATTCTTATACGCGCGCGCAGTGATAATAATTGCATCGTTGGAGATTCCACGCTGGAACCGGTGGTCGAATTATTAAAGATACAGTGGCGAATTCCTCACGTCATACTGAATGATACGAATAAACTATCGTTGTTGCGAATTTTGGAAAGCGGGCAATACCTAAGCATGAGTTTTCGTTCGTGGGACCTGTACGAGTACCCTTTGTTGCAAAGTACGACAAAACATTCGTGGACCGTTAAAACTGCGATTCAGCTGGAGAAACCGCGATACGTCATTTTTGCACTGCAGACTGGTCGAAAGAATATCATGTCTGAAGATGCAAGCAACTTCGATGCATGTAAATTGACCAACGTGAAACTTTATCTAAACTCTGACTTTTATCCATACGATGACTTGAATCTTGATTTTGATAGAAACAGATATGTTATTCTTTTTGATACAACTGTTACGAAACGCTTTGCAACACGGACAACTTTTTGTTACATGGGCCGTTTGTAGTCATCGATTGCTCGCAACAGAACGAACCAATCAAGAGCGCCATCGTAGATGTGCGAATAGAATTTGATTGCAAAGAAAAGGACTGCGAGCAAATACTACCGCATACTGTCTTATTTTGCATGATCGCGTCATCGAATACTGTCCATTGTCCAACGTTGTGCGCAAAATCACATAAACTGCAGCATCAGCAATATTTGTAATATGTAAGAGATGGACACCTCGCATTGTGGCGTAGTTTCAAAGATATCGTCACGATGGTACCAACGTTTGTTGACATACAAGGGTTCACCGACAGAACCAGGTTTATCGTAAAGGAAGTGGCGGTGTTGAGAAAAGGAATCGTTCTCACCCATTACATTTTCAAAAGCCGGTATCCATGGATCAATTTCGTGCTTCTTGGGTGACGGCAAATCATCATGGACTGTCGCGGGAAGATGGTTTCGTTCCATACAGTATGGCGAAACGATTGATTACAACGGCAATAGTCGATGACGACGGTGCATGGCCTATCGCATATGTCAAGGGAAGCCAAAAACGTGACTGGTTGAAAAATCTTGATGTTACTAATACCATGCGATGCATAAACCATGTAACGAATTGCGCTTTATAAAATGTATTTAAATTATACAACTGGTGGTTGAAATACCAGAAATAAAAAATGTATGTATTTTTTTTTATCAATAAAAAAAATAGCTAAGATATATGTGTCTTTCTTTCTAGTGCACTTTCTCCCATATCATATTCTCATCCGGTGTAATGTTTGTTAGCCTCTCTGACTGTATACTCAACAGTTTTTGTTTCTTACGGGAAGATCCGTTCTTGGATGATGCGTACTCAACAGTTTTTGTTTCTCGCAGGATTGGATCTTTCGCTGTAACGTTTTCAAAGGCATTCGCAGTCCGACAGTGGGACAACAAACAATTGCTTGAAAGTTATTTGTGAAGTGCCACAATTTATAAAACGAAAGTAAGTGAAAAATACACATACAGTAGTGACCAGTTCCTGGTGTTATCGATGTGTGAAAGTGTTACAGAAATTTTTTTTAAATGCTAGATTATTAATAGTTGTAGCATTTGACCGGCAAATGTGTCATATTGATAACGCCACGAACTCGACAGTGAAATGGATATTCCTGAATATATGTGTGAAAAGAAATATTAAAAATACCATTTCTTTTTTCTTATAGAAATGCCGGTATACAACATCGTATACAACATTCCGGAGAACGTCGAGGAATTGCACTTCGATGGCGTGCTGCCCGAGGAGCACCCAGACACCTATAGATACCTACTTTCGCTGGGGTACATGCGGGAGCTCCGACCCGCGTACGTCATCCCGGAGGCAGATGACCCGTTTCGACAGCGGGTGTGTGAATCTTGTTGGTTGGAGCTCTCGCCGTAGGAGAGGGTGCTCCACCTGTCATCCGAGGAGCACCTCGTTATACCGAGACTGCGATTCGTTAATTTTCGAAATTGCGCACGACGTGGGTGTCAGTTATATTCGTGCGCGCCTGCGGCGCGGTGCACATCGTGCATCGCGCAACATTTTATATTTACGCCGATGGACCACTTGGTATTAAGACGGGGGCAACCCGTTGATATTGTATAGTTTTTATTTTATTTGTATTTTTATTTTATTCCATATTTATTTCATATTATATCAACGGCTTTGTCCCATTCTTAATGCCATGTGGTTCACTTATTATAGTTTTTTTTATGTATTTTTTATTTCATTTTTTATTTAATGCATTTTATATATTTCATATAATAATCATTTTTTATATCATTTTTATATAGTTTTTTATTTTTATATAATAAAACAGTTTTTTATGACGAACATATGTTTGTAAAGCGCATTTCCTCCCATATCATATTCTCATCCGGTGTAATGTTTCCTTCGCACGTTCTCCAGTATTCTCATCATCAAAAGAATGATATCACTTGTACCGTTTTATTTGATATTTAGTTCTCGAGGAATTGTATCGCGCATAAAAAATATTGGATCATGCGCTGAAGATTCGAGAACGTGTGAAGGAAACAGATCTTCCAGCGATAAATAGAATGAGTATGCATCGACATCTGAGAAATTGTTGCAGATGTTCGCACCCGATATTGTAATGTAATCTAATCTTACATGTTTCACGTGTACACGGGCATGAGTGCGAGGAAGAAAATACTCGGGCGCGAGAGAGAGGGAACCCGCGGAGCCCGCAATGACGCCCCCACTCCGGCGCGAAGTACTCGGGCGCGAAGAGGACGGTTTCCCCTCCCTTACGGCGTGCGCGCTTACCTCCCGCGAAGACGACGAGCATGCTTTCCCCCTCCCTTACAGGTGCGCACTTATTTCGTTACATGTAAAATTTGCGTTTTTTTTTTACCGAATTTTGATAATTACCGATCTCTGATAATTACCGACCGGTGGTGTCCGTTTCTACCATCGGTACTAATTAACGACCGTTGGTAATAATTACATCCTACCTTACCGACCGTTAGTGATAATTACCGACCCCCTCCCCCTCGCCATCGGTTCCTCCCTCCCCCGCTCCCCTCGGAGCCACTGAGTTAGAACCGGCCTAGCTATACTACAACCAAACATAACAGAAATTCTAGACCAGCTTCGTGGAGCAAATTACTTCTCTACCCTCGATCTCGCCTCAGAATTTCACCAAATAGATATGGATCCTGAGGATCGAGAAAAAACGGTCTTCTCAACTGCATACGGTCATTTCGAGTTTAAACGAATGCCCTTCGGACTTAAGGGCGCTCCTGCCTCGTTCCAGAGAGCTATGGAAGCAATATTGGCAGGACTGCGTGGTTTAAAATGCTTTGTTTACATTGACGACATAGTAGTACACGGCCGATCATTACAGGATTATTACACCAAGAAAAACTAATGAAATTTTCGACAGATTAAGAAA
Organism: Hylaeus volcanicus; assembly: GCF_026283585.1. NCBI lineage: Eukaryota > Metazoa > Arthropoda > Insecta > Hymenoptera > Colletidae > Hylaeus > Hylaeus volcanicus. Next base: position 15,398,941 of record NC_071980.1, read on the forward strand.
TAGTGGTCTAAAGCTACAACGGACAAATTCAGATGGACGGACCAGAAACAGGAAGCTTTTAATATTTTAAAGGAGAAATTAACAATAGCACCATTATTACAGTATCCTGACTTTACTAAACCGTTTACGTTAACAACTGACGCATCGGGTAAAGCGATCGGAGCGATACTGTCTCAGCAATATGACGGAAAAGATTTACCTGTAACCTACGCAAGCAGAATATTAAATAAGGCTGAAATTAATTATAGCACGACCGAAAAGGAATTTCTGGCAATAATGTGGGCCGTTCAACACTTTAGATCTTATTTATACGGTAAAAAATTTGCCATAGTCATAGACCATAAACCACTGACATGGTTATTTAGCGTCAGAGATCCAGGTTCCAGACTAATTAGATGGAGACTAAAATTGGAAGAATACGATTATGAGATCTGTTATGAAGAAGGAAAGAATAATCAAAACGCGGACGCTCTTAGTAGAATGTACGTGATTAAACTTACGGTAACGGCAGACCACGAAAAACGCAAATAACTGAGGATCAGCGGGAAGCGAAAACAATAGGTGCAACTAAAAACGACTCTGACTTTGAAAACAATACTACATTGACGGATTCCGACTCTAACGATTCAGTAAATTCCATGGACAACGAATATACATTACGAATATATATTAACATTTCAAGACACATTAACAGTCGCTATTGAGCATTCACAGCGAACAGACGTGTGCGTTATAGTGACAGTGACCGTGTTTACATTCTTCTAGTACGCGAGTTACTTGTAGTTATACCCAGTGCTCGAACAATTCGGTAAGAATACAATTTCTAGTGACTTCAGTTTTGACCATTCCCCTGTCCCCAGGGAACAGGGGAAAAAGACAAAAAAGAACCCTTCTCCAACATGACGTCGCCAACAGAACAAACGTATGCACAGGCAATACAACAAAATCAATTTCCCAAAAAAGATCAAGGAATCGTTATGGAAGCTATCGATGGTATAAAAGTTAGAGATTATGCGAAAGCATTGTGTACTATTATAGAACCAAAAGACATCAAATTCATTTCAAGAATCTTAAACAACCGAATATGCGCCTATGTCGCTAATAAAGAAATTGTGAAACAACTAACAGATAACCATAAATAGATTCAAATCCAAGAAAAATTTCTAACAATTCTGCTCATAGTCCAAAATAAAAGAGTCATTATATCAAATGTCTGTCTTGTAATTCCGCACGTAATTATCGAAGAAAGTCTTAAAAAACTTAACATAACGCTAACTTCCTCAATCTCATTTATCAGAGCTGGTCTTGCAGATGTTGGACTACCACATGTTTTAAGATTCCGCCGCCAAACTTATATTAACCCAAAAGATATAAACAAAGTCCCCAACTCTATGCAAATAAATTATGAAGATACAAATTACTGGATTTACCTATCTACCGATTCGCTAAGTTGTTTTATATGCAAGGAAAAAGGACACCTAGCAAAAACTTGTCCATTAACTACAAGTACAAATACACCTCAAACTCCAATGACACAAACTCCTCAAAACCCACACACACAACCGCAACTAAACGACTCCGAAATTCCAAGTAAAACTGTAACAACTGACACACCTATAGACCCTGAGCAACAGATAGAAGAAAATGTAAACATAAACTCTATCACAAACAAGCGATCCCTATCCACAACAACCGAGAATACTACACAACCTTACAACGACACACATTCGGAACATGAGGGAATCGACGATATTACTTTTACTCAACCATGGAAAATTTCCAAACCTGTAAAAAAGAAGAAAAAACTAATCTCTACAATCACTAACTCTAGCACCTCAGACTCTGACACCGACAGAGAAGAAAACTTTACGGACATATCAAAATACATCACAAGTAAAACTTCGAACAACTTCCCTCTTGATACTGACCAATTAAAGAGGTTTTTAACAACTACTAAAGGAACTAAAGACTTAATAAACACCGTAAAAGACTACACAGAAGACATTCCAGCACTTGTCAACATGTTACTAGAAATTAATCCCCTTCTCCCATCAAAAGGATTAAAAAATCGCACTAAAAGGATAGTAACGCAACTAAATAAATACCTCCACGAACCAAAAGAAAAAGAGAACTAACGACTCATTCTAAAAATAAACTTTTACAATGGATACTATACGGAATGTATATTATTATTCCCTATATATGGAACATAAATGGGTTCTATACCCATAAAGAAAACCTCGGAATCCTCATTAAAGAAAAATCCCCCAAAATTATATGCATACAAGAAACGAACTTCAAGAATCAACATTCCCCAAAACTAAAGGGATTTCAAGTGTTCAACAAAAATCGAAATGCTGACCATGCTAGTGGCGGAGTTGCCACATTTGTTGAAAACGGAATCAAGGCAGAACAAATTTACCTAGATATCGATTTAGAAGCGATAGCAGTTAGCGTAGAAGTACCAATAAAAACTACCGTACGTAACATTTATCTTCCAAACTCCAAACAGATTACCTTACACGAATTAAATAACTTAATTAAGTAACTACACCGACCACTCATTATTCTAGGAGACTGTAATAGTCATAACCATATGTGGGGGTCCACGAGAACTGATACTAGAGACAGAACGATAGAAGAATGGATTGAACTAAACGAACTGTGTCTACTAAACCATCAACTACCTACGCACCTAAATATAACAACAGGTACCGCAAGTGCAATAGATCTGACATTAACAAATTCAAATATATCATATAAATTTTCCTGGACAGTGATTGACGAATTATATGGAAGTGATCACTATCCAATTCATATAGTCAATAATGAAATAAAACAGAGAGAAAGATCCTCCCAAGAAAAATGGAGATTCAACGAGGCCAACTGCGAAAAATTCAAAAATGAAATCGATAGAGAAATCCCTCATCTCACACAATTATTAGTAGTAGAAAATCCTGACATAGATGATATAGTAGAAAAATTTACCACCCTAATTATACAAGCGGCAGGAAAATTCATACCTAAAACACATTCGTTAAATAATAAATCTAAAAAAAGAGTTCCATGGTGGAACAGCGACTGTGAACTAGCAATTAGAAAAGAGAAACACGCCTTCAACAGATTTAAGAAACATAAGACAATAGACAACAAAATTGAATTTAAAAAACTTAGAGCAGAGGCCAGGAAAACAATTAAACAAGCAAAAAGAGACTCCTGGATTAAATTTATCTCATCACTGAACCCTAGGGTCCCTCCAGAAATAATTTGGAATAAAAACCACAAAATTAGTGGAATAAATATAAATAGAATACCTGACTTTATGAAAAATACTAATGGAACAATACTACAGGGAACTAAAGATATCTGTGATTTATTAGCAGAAACATTCGCAAACAACTCGAAGGATAACAACTCAATTAACGAATTTCGAATTTACAAATCAGAGATCGAGAATAATCAAAAGTTAGAAATAGAAAACGACAACACGGAAATAAATCTACCGATCACGTTAACCGAACTCAAAAGTTCCTTAAACAAAACAAAAAACTCTAGCCCCGGTCCAGACAATATTCCTAATAATATGTTAAAACAACTTTCCGAAAAAGCACTGAATTTTCTCAAAATAGTGTACAATATCATTTGGACCAAAAGAATCTTTCCAAAGAAATGGAGACTAGCTACTGTTATTCCAATCCTCAAACCAGGTAAAGATCCGACAAACCCCAAAAATTATAGACCGATATCACTCACTAACAATCTTTGCAAATTACTAGAGAAAATAGTGAACACACGATTAAGATGGATATTAGAAAAAAACAATGTGTTTAATCCTCAACAAAATGGACTTCGCCAATACCGCTCTACATTAGGTCACCTCACAAATTTGGAAATAAATATCTGCAAACCATTAAATAACAAAGAACATATTATCCTGATATCACTAGACATTGAAAAAGCTTTTGAAATGACATGGAGATACAGAGTTTTAAACATCCTCAATACTAATCAAATTGATGGTAACTGTTTGGCCCTTATAAACAATTTTTTATATGATCAGAAAATCAAAGTACAAATTAACAATAAACAATCAAAAATAGTTGAATTAATGAACGGAATACCTCAAGGCTCAGTAATAAGTCTACCATTGTTCCTTATAGCAATCAATGATATCACCCAAGTAATTAAAAAACCTGGTAAATGCTTTCTTTTTGCAGACGACTTAACTATTATGTTCACAGGTAAAAAAATAAAACAAACTGAGAAACTAGCACAACAAGCATTAGACAATCTATACAAATGGTCCTTAACTTCTGGGTTTAAATTTTCAGAGGAAAAAACCTCATATATGATCATAAATAGACCATCATACTCAGGAATCACACCTTCACTTTATTTAAACAACCAACAAATAAACATGGAACTACAACAGAAAATCCTAGGATTAATCTTCGATACAAAATTGAATTGGGAACTGCATATTAAAAAAGTGAAGGCTAATTGCCAACAAAGAATAAAAATAATAAAGACACTAGCATCAAAGTCATGGGGAGCAAATTCTGAAATAATACTACGAACATATAAAGCAATCATAAGACCCGTACTTGATTATGGTGCACCAATATATGGATCAGCACCTAAAATATTACTAAAAATCTTAGATCCAATACAAACAACCTCACTCAGATTATCCTTAGGAGCATTCAAAACATCACCCAATTCGAGTGTTATTGTAGAAACTGGCGAAATACCGTTGGAATACAGAAGAAGACAATTGTCCTTAGCACTCGCTGCCACGATATACTCAAATCAGAGAAATCCATGTTATGAAACTCTAATAACCCACAACAATCAACAAATATATATATCTAGGAATACTCTTCCAAAACCATTCTCAATCCGACAAGCTAGATATGCAAGTGACTGGAATCTTACGATCCCACAAATAACACAACGACTACCTGCACCAACACCTCCAGGGAAATTAAATAATCCAAACATTAACTTTGAATTAAGCAACTTAAACAAAAAAGAGACATCTGCAATAATATATCAATCCAGATTCAGTGAAATCGCCAATAAATACAGAAATCATAAACACATATACACGGACGGTTCCATAAACAAGGAACAAGGTGGATGTGCAATAATAACAGACAACCAAGAACTGACAAAGGAATTTCAATTCAATTTTCACATGTGAAGCGTACGCAATCTTACAGGCCTTACGATACATAAAATCCTCAGAACACAATCTGTCTGTTATATTTACCGACTCCAAATCAGTTCTACTTGCTATGGAAGACCTTACAAGTACAATAAAAATAATTCAAGATATCCACGCCGAATTAACAAAACTTCAATTAGAAAAAAATGTTCAACCCGAATTTGTTTGGATTCCATCACACCAAGGAATCGTAGGCAACGAAAGAGCAGATGAGGCTGCAAAAAAAAGCCATCACGTTGGAAGAACCATATGTCCAAATATTACCCACATTAAATGAAACCAAAAATTTAATAAAAAAAACAGCAAAAGAAATCTGGAACCAGGAATGGACCAAACATGCCACCAACGAAGCTACACCAAATCCGAAAATCAACTAGCGATACAACTCTGACCCTACCAAATAGAAGACTGCAAGTAGCAATAACAAGATTGAGAATTGGCCACACAAATCTAACTCATTGTTATAAAATAATAAAATCACAGCCACCATCATGCACCTTTTGTGACGAACCTCTCACAGTTAAGCATTTAATTGAAGAATGTCAAGGAATACAGCACGATCTCGTAGAGTCTAAACTTTTAAATAATATGCAAATGATTCTCAATAATAGAAACGAATTCCTCAAACTAGTAGAGTTATTAACTAAATATGGAATAATGAACAAATTGTAATTGAATTGTAAATATTAACGTGGTCACTAATAACCCTGTAGTTGATGTGACCTTAAATAAAGTAATTTCAAAAAAAAAAGACACATTAACAAAAAAATTTGTAACTAAGATAATTTGTGAACACGGCAGTCCGAAAACAATTCTCACCGATCAAGGAACTAATTTCCTTAGCTAAATTTTCAAAGATACTTGCAAGCTACTCAAAATCAACATAATACAGACAACAGCTTATCATCCCGAATCTAACGGAGCGCTAGAAAGAAGTCATCGCACACAGCCGAATATTTAAAAAACTTTATTAACGGGGATCAAGCTAATTGGGACGATTAGTTACCATATGCAATGTTTACGTTCAACATTACTCCACATACAGCGACAGGTTTTACGCCCTACAAATTAATACACGGAAGACAAGCAGAACTACCTACGTCACTTACACTACCACCCGAACCTAACTATACTTATGACAGATACGCTCACGAACTAAAACAAAGACTTAGATCTACCAATGCGATAACAAGAGACATTTTACAGAAACATAAACGACGCTCAAAACAATACTATGACAAAAAGACTACGCACAACAAATTCAAACTAGGCAACAAAGTATTATTACACGACGAAACAATTCGTCGAGGACGAACAAAAACATTGTCACCGACCTGGATAGGACCCTATACGATTATACAAGTCCACGATATAGAAAACTACACAATTAAAAAGCGCCATCGAGCTCTACGTGTACATACTAACAAATTAAAACATTTCGCGGAATAGCAGAATAAAATAACCATGTAGCAAACTAAACGAGAAATTAACAAAACGTAAAACTTCACGAATAACATCACTTACTGGCGCAAATACCACATTTTTCTGAGGAACTAATGAAACACACACAAAAAAAAATTCACAAAGTTTATATACTATCTAACAAGCACCCCGACCTTGCAGGTCAGCATTTTGGTTACTGGTGTTCGCAGCCGAAGCAACGGATACCAAGCCTTACCAAATCACGGCATTCCCAAGCCAACCAGGTATCTATTTCGAGGACATAGCAAACCTAAGGACATGTACGGATACGCGGAAGTTAGTTTTCCACATCGATACAAGCGCACTAAAACTGTGGTATGCAAGAATCCGGTCAGCTCTAAACGATACCACAAGCCACTGCATTAATAATCCAAACCACAATTTAAACGATTTTTCCAATAAATTTTCCATAATTGCTAATACGTTATTAGATCAAATCAGCACCAATTTAAACACGGGATATCAAATTCTTGATCCGTCTATATGCGTTCGCCGCGGTTTAATCGACGGAATAGGACATTTAGAAAGAGCATTATTCGGCACACTGGACGCAAAAGACAGAAACAATTAGCAGACAGATACAAATTTTAAAGCAAGAAGGAATCGCTCAACGAACCTCCTTGATAGACCAAGTACAAGTAGTAAACGCGAATATTAAATTATTTAATGAGACTATGAGTAATATAAATCAAAACGAACACACGTTACTAAACGCAACAAATACCCTGAGTCAACTATTAGAGACAGAAACCAACAATCGAAATTTCTAAGCCAAAATAAATGAAAACTCAATTCTAATTGAAAATTTAATCAGAAACCTCGTAGGGGACGCAAAAAATTTATTAAATTTTGCTGTAGACATTAAAAAAGGAATTCTCAATCCACTAGTAATACCGCCAACACAAATTATTCTACTTACTTCTTCTAATTATTATACACTCGCTTATAAATATAGCGGCATACTCTGACCCAGACTCAATCACCACCATAACCAAAATTCTTTTAGTAAACTCAAAAATGTACAAATTAAACAAAGTCTACCCCGTTCCAACTAAGATAAACGAATCATTATACGCGTACCTTGATACCTTGATACCTTAGAATAATATATAGCAATCGATGTAACAAATTCGGACTACATACAAATCAACGACAAAGATTTAAGTAAATATTTAACAACGAATATTTATGTAAAATGTATCATCCACTTTTTAAAGTCACTCCACACGGTTCTTGCGAAGCACAATTATTTACTAAACTCCCCCAGCGTCCAGAAAATTGTAATATTAGACTTATAGCCTTGAAGCAAGCAATGCTCATAGAATTACATCATCCCGGCACATGGATCTATGTAACTCCAGTTTCCATCCAACTAATTGTTATATGTGAATATCACACAACACAAATAATTTACATTCAAGATTCTGGTATCATAGCAATTAAGGAAAAATGTACAATTTCTACAACTGAATTTACGATAGAAACTGGAAACAACTATAAATATGAAAAAACGATAAGCTATCTACCAACATACAATTTAACTATACCTAATTTACCGAAAACATTAGACGTAACACATTTTCAGAAGAATGAACAGTATAAATTGCGAAAAATGATCAAACATCCAGAAGAATTGCGAGCAATCAGCAGAAGCCTATCAGATGTACAAACCGAACTTGAAGAAAATAATGCTATACCTATAGAATATTATTATAGCCTTATCTCATCAATCTCGTTAAGTGGAATCCTGATACTTATCGTAGCAATAATAATTTTGTGTAAATTCGTTCCCAAAATAAAATGTAGAAACAAAAATCAACGATTCAGAAATTTACAAACAGCACATCAAATCCCAAGAGTATCACACATCAACGAAAAAATTGTAATCACAGCGAAACCCAAACTATCAGTCCAAAAACAAACTGTTACATGCCGACATTTTCATTTTTATTTTTCTTGATTTCGTCGGGAGGAATGTGTTCGAGATGGTTTACTATCCCGAATTCGTTCTAATCGAGCACAAACCTAGCCTTTCACGGTAGATTGCTAAATTCGTTATGAGAAAGAATACACATTCCCTCCTTGAAATCAACGTCGTCACGCCACTTTCATCCTCCTGGCAACGCCGCGCCGCGGAAAAATCATTGTAAAATAATAAGTGCGTTGCTTGTTACGAATGAAATGCGTAGAATCAGGTAATGAAACAGATAGATAACCACATCGAATATTACCATCGCGTTCGAATTTATAGTTACGGTTATTATTGGAAGAAGGACACGTAAATATTGCGTATTAAAATTAAACGTTTATTCTGCTTCGTATATTGAAACCATAGCATGAAATTGCCGCGTGCTTCGTTCTCGCGCCATGTTGTCGCTACGCGAGCCGAGGTACAACTCGTAAACACCAAATTCTCGCGTGTACCGAGTCGCGAAATTTCGAGGACTTTTTCTATGAACTAGCGACGATCACGTGGTTCTAAGATCCTTTGTCTCCAAAGCTTCTAGAACATTCCACCGAGTTTACGTGGTCGAACAAGGCACGAGCCGAAATCACTTCTCGTACAGTCGCATAGAGCGCGAAATTAGTCCGAGCAAACTATTTAAGAGTTAGAGTGCGTTATTCAGTTAGTATTCAAATACGAAGTAAGCGGTAGGCAAAACACGGATCGTTCGTTAAATCGGTTTGTATATTAAATTCATATTTAATTTATTTATTTCGTTTTATTTTCTTTTCGTTTACTTCCGTTCTTAGAGTTTCGCATTTAATTAATTGCTATGTAAGATTCTCGAGAATTCGGAAGTCACGTGACTCGACCCATGTTGCCGAACGTGGGGATTAGAGCAGGGGAGTCTTGCGAAAACCACGGAATGAGTCGGGCGTGTTCTGAAAGCGTTACGAAATAAATATATATCCATAATCTAAAGACTTACAGAAATTTTCAGAAGTGGGATACACGTACGAGCTCTAAAATTAAAAAAATTTTTCTGGAGTTTTTCCGTTTTGTATCCTGGACAGTATTCGCGAGTTTTGGTTTTTCGACTCTTATTGTTAGTTGAGTTTTGGAAGTTTAGCGGAAGCGTACGAGCGTGAGTATTACAAATACAATCGTGCGCAGTTTTTGAAAAGTCTTGAACAAATTACGAACAATCTCAAACAATTACGAACGAACTTTTAAACAAGTTGGGATAAATTCTGGACATTATACGGATACATTACGCTTAGGAGTTCTAATGTTTGATCTAGAAACAATTTTTAATTTAATTTCAGTTATAAAATTTTCGAAAACATTGCGAGTTGTTGAGTTTAAACTAGCTCTAAGGTTTCAAGGCCGGTTCAAGTGTACAGAAAAACGCTGAAATTGGCACCGCGAGAATATTCGCATTTGTCTATTGGTTTTTGTAAAGGTGACTATAGGGACAAAGTGAACAGTGGTTCTCTTACGGAACAGAGCCGTGTAAACACGAGTGGTCGCAGTGTTTATCGCCACGTTTCGACACGGACATTAGACTGAGTTTAGAAAAGGTGCTTCAATTAATTATGGAGAGAGCAAGGCTTGAATCTCTCTAGCTAATCGAGTTGAGAAATGAAGTTCAGCGTTTTCACCTGCCAGTGCCGGTCAACACAAGAGAGGCATTGATCGATGCTTTAATGACGCATTTTGAGTATCACAGTCCACAACAAGATATGGTGAGGTTCGAGGGCACTGAGTCGGAGACTACATCGACAAGAAGCGCAGCTAGAGAGGACCGTCGAGAAGGTCACCCGGTCACGGATGAGATGTTGGCGGATTTCATGGCCATTGTTCGCGTTATTTCGCTTGCCCGTTATTTTCGAACGGTGGCGTGCCGGAGCATGGTACATTTTCCGCGGTGATGGGACCGACGATGCGCGCGTCACCGCCAGCGTATTTTTTGGGACGAAGGGCCCTGTGCACCCACGCAGTGGCTAATCGTGACCGAGCCTTCTAACCCCGGGTCCACACTGCGCGAACATTGGTTCGCGTACATCGTTCGTGAACATGGTAGCTAACCCTGTTATTCACCGGTTTTCGCCGTAGTGTGGACGGGAAATAGCAGAGTTCGCTAACAAATGACCCTCCTAATAGACGTAAAGTCGTAAAAGTAGCCCCACTGTGTTTGGCGAAAACTGTGTTCGCGAACCAAATTCAGCGATCCACGAGGTGGTGGATCCGGCGAACACGTTCGGGAAAAACATCGCCTTTTTCCTCGTTCTTGTCCCTTTTCAAACCCTCGGAGCTTGGGCATTGCTATTCTTTCAAACTGTGGGGCTGGTCTTTATGACTACCCGCAGGTAGGTACATACTCCAAAGGGATAATATGCGTGACCGAAGTTAACATTATTTTCTTATTACTCATCCAAGTTTGTATATTTTTTGTTGTATCTTGATAAAAGTATATGCAATATATTGGCGAGATTTTCCTGATAAAACTGGCATCAAACACAATGCAATTCAGACAACTTTAAGTTTCGTTTACAATATGCAATATTTTTATAATATTAATACTTGATTTTGTGAGCCAGTAACCAATTAGAAAGTCTCTTCGAAAATAGGAAACAGATTTTAAAATTCTTGCCAGGAGATAATTAGGGCCTATGAAAAAACTAGGTAGCTTTTGTAGCTATGTGAACCTGATACCCGACTTTTCAAAAATACATTTTTTTTATGGAAAATAATAGCATTTCGTTTGTACTTGATTGTACCATCAATAGTTTCGTTTGTACCTTCATCAATTAATAAATAAAAAAAATAAAAAAAATGACAAGCACCCGACATTGCGATTTTTGAAATCTGTTTTTCTCTATTCTTTAGAATCGTTTGTACCCGTTTGTATCGCTTTTCGTTTCGTTTGTACCTCAATAGTTTATGATTTATAAGCAATTGTTTATACGCGTAAGACGAGAGTTCGTCACTCATCAATTCTACGTATTTCTGAAGAACTCATTTTGAAGTGGAAACGTAAGGGAATGAGACCGCATTGTTTTCAAAATTAAAGTTACAGGCACAGAGGAAGAACAGATTTAAACCATTTTGAAAATTAATTTACTCCTTTCTTATGCGTACAACAATTGGCTGTAAAATTTAAACTAGTGAAGCATAAACGAAATAAAAAAACAGATTACAAAAATCTCAATGTCGGGTGCTGGGTGATTTTTTTTTATTTTTTTTATTTATTAATTGATGAAGGTACAAACGAAATTATTAATGGTTCAATCAAGTACAAACGAAATGCTATTATTTTCCATAAACAAATGAATTTTTGAAAAGTTGGGTATCAGGTTCACATAGCTAACTTTTTTAAGACGTGAAGTTGGCAAGGGACGTAAAATGGTATTTTAAAAAATATTAATAGGCAAGCATACTGTCTTAAAAAAAAAGGTCAACGAACATTTCTTGAAGAATAGTATGTGTAATATATATAGGCTGTAACAAAATCTATTATTTATTATAAGCGAAACTCAAAATTGTCTGAATTGCGTCGTGTTTGATATCATTTTTATCAGAAAAATTTCGCCAATATATTGCATATATTTTCATCAAGATACAACAAAAAAAGCATAAAAACTTGGATGAATATTAAGGAACTAATATTAACTATGGTCACGCATATTATCCCTTTGGAGTATCTGCCGGCGGGTGGTCGTAAACGGTCGTTTGCTTTCGAGCATTTCCAACCATGGAGGGGATGCGGATCGCCCGAATCCACAAAATAGCATCAGTTTCACAGGAGTACGAACATCGTAGATGTTCGCCGGCATGTTAGCGACAGTAAGAACACCCTTGCGAATGTTTTCAGGGTATGTTCTTGTTTCGTGTTCGCGCAGTGTGGACCCGGGGTAAGAGAGCAGTGCTGAGTCTTATTTTGGAAAACGGGCGAGAAAAGAGAAAGCGGCGAGTCGTGGGTGCGAGTATCTCAACCGAGCTGTGCGGTAGTGCGTGCGTCCCTACGTGTGCGAGCGTTCGCGGTGTTCACGATTGCGAAGTGCGAGTTTTGTTGGGAATTGGCGTCTACGTTGGAATAATGTAACCCGTTCCAGGGCGAGTGTAGTGCGGCAACGGTTTTGTTGTACGGCATACCAGCGTCATGTTTCCCATGACGACGGGGTGCTCTGTATACAGACTAGGGTGGACTTTATTTTGCGACCATCGAATTTTTTCCTTCCCACCCCCTAAAAGTATGCCTTTTGGCGAGAAAAAAATTTGGTTAAAATTGGAGATCAATTGAACAAAAGGAACCCGTGCCACAATCGATTTGAAAATTTTGAAAATTGTATAGAGCGTCGTAAGGATACTTAATAATAGGTTGTTGGATTTGTCTTTTTTTTTTGCGAATAAGAACATGGAAAAAAAATTATAATTACCTTCCAAAAAATGCGAATGCTAAATCTTGCTGTGAAGCCTTTGTCGGAAGATGAGCCATGATTTTAAATATAAATTTACAATAAATATACAGATATTGCGCATACCATTCTTCTCATCTACACTTAATAAAAATTCCTCTCGAAATAAAAATATTTTCAGGCAATAGATCCCCTTTGCCATCCATCGAGCATGATGGAAAGCTCCTGGAGCTCGAAAATAATACTGCGGAAGAGTTTCACCTAAAAATACTAATACTAACTCGATAAATTCACGGTAGTCTTCGCGTGGTTGTTGAATGTGCAACGTCTGCCTTGAAAAGTTGGTTATTTCCGAGGCGTTTCTAATCTTTTGCGTGATAAATGGGTCTTCCATTCCGTTATGAAAGTTTAACTTATTGATGCTAGGCCAGGCTTTTTGAAAACGTTTAAAAAGTGGAAATTGGGGACCCGAAGACTTTGACATTTTTTCCTCAAAAACAACCCGTAAAACGAATTCATAAATATGATGTCTGCACGGAAGATATAAAAGGTCCCGTCCGATTTCATGCTCTAAAATTGAGCATGCATCCTTCAAGCACTTGTACTTTTTCATTAAGGTCTCATTCCTTGAGTAGATCGCATACGACAAGGGCTTAATGTCTTCCACTTGAAGATTCTACGGCCGGAATTCGAAGGAGTTGTTTATGCCCCCTGGAAGAAATAGTAACGGATAACCTTTTCACTTTTTCGTTTCCCATTAAAGCAGGTAAAATTTTGCTATCCCAATGCACAGTAACTGTCTCAATTTCGTTCTGAGGAAAAGCTGAATGCAGAGCTTGATAACGTTCCGCAAACGTGTACGAAAACGACGAATCGATGTTCGGTTAATATTTAAATTATTTATATCATGGCCAAGAGCTTGAGCAGTTGCTGTGATTATGCGGACAGCATCGCGATCGCTTATTTTACACTTGTCAAGGGTACTAACAAGTTTTAATGTTACAACCTGCTTTAGACCGCGTTTCTTCTTAGGTTTACTTGGGCCAGATTCATTCCCACTAGTATCGCTCGCATCGGACTCCAGTAGGGGATTTTAAAGCATCAGCATGTGCTATATCGAATAAATCGTCCAGTTGGTCCAGAAATTCTTGCTCACATCTCTCTTGTGCTGATGTTCGTCGTTTGGAAGACTTTTGTAACATCTTCCATTTCTACACTGTGATCAATTCTTCGAATTGGAATTCTTGCTTTTTCCTCACAGAATTTCTACTTCTTTCACCGCAAGATGTGCACCAGCACGAATACTTAATTTCACTTTTCGCAAATTATAAAATAGCACTATCAAAACTTGTCCTTTGGATGGTAATTTTGCACCGATAATTTGACTTTCATCATGATCTAATAAAAATATTTTGTCACGACGTCTAGTCTCCATTGCGTTTTTAATAAGATTCGAACTCGACTTGAATTAGATTTGAACTCTATTGAATCTCGAGTAGAACTGATTTTTCGTGGTGAAGTGACAACCGAAAACACCTCGGAGTCTCACACCGACGATCGGTTGTCACCCCCGTGTGTCAAAGAAACACGCTGATTGGCATTCATAATTTCGAGCAAGGCTCAATCAGGGTGTCTTGAGGCCCACACCTACCCTTCCTCGTGACGTCTTCGCGAGGAGTCTTGGAGACTAGAGTGGTGGTTGCCTGGAGACCCACGGAAGGCTCAGGCCACTCTTGGGTTTTTCCAAGTTTACGATATTGTCGCCTATCGAAGAACGAAACTAAACGGAATTCCAAAGACCTCAATAAGGCACACGTCTAAATTGTTATTGGGAGTAATATCAGATATATCTACGCTTACAAATCAGCCTGGCTTTACGAGCATACCATAAAATATCGTTGGCTTTCTGATGTTTCTTCACGTCGGTCAGGTTAAGAGAAAGAAATAATAAAACTATTGAACAACGATACAACGTATATGCACCGTTGGGCAAAAGAACAAAAGTAGTTCTAGGCAGAAGGTGATTTACTGATACAGATATTTACTGCTTCATAACAATAAGAATTTGAAAATCACTGACCAACTTCACTTGCTATCAACTACAGGCGGTCAGGTTTGCACTCGGAGTCGAGCTTGAGCTCTCGTCAGAGTAAGACGTGTTTGTAAACACGAGCGATCGAGCGGTTGCTCGCACTTATTTTGTATACGTACATGCAGAAATCATAGTATCGCGAGTGAACAAGAGGTTTTCAACAACGGGATACAGTTTACTGAGCATGACATTCATGCTCAAAGTGTTCAAGAATCCTCCCAATCAGCAGTTAACATGAAGAATATCTCGTATGCTAAAGCAGCACAACAAAGTGTTTGCCCCAAAAAGAAACAATCAATCGTCACTGATTCTGTTGAAGGTCTACCCATCAAAGAATATGCTATCGCTATTGGACAGAAAATTGGCCCTACAAATATATTATTTATTTCTCGAATTTCTCACGGTAGAGTGTGCTTATATCTAAGTTCCCAAGAAGTAACAGATAAATTAATAGAAATTCATAAAGTTATTAAAATAAATAATCATACACTTGAACTTAGGCTGCTAATCTCCAAAACGAAGAGGATAATTCTGTCAAATGTGCATCCAGTGATTTCCAATAGTGTTGTAGAAAGTAAATTAAGTGAATACAGTGTCAACCTCAAATCACGAATTTCCTATATAAGAGCAGGCTGGAACGACACTGGATATTCACACATCCGCAGCTTCAGAAGACAAGTTTATATTGAGCAAGATGATGTCGTTAAACTATCAGAATCAATTCAAGTTGAATACGATAATACTACATACTGGATCTACATCTCAACTGAAAAACTTTCCTGCTTTTTATGTAAAGAAGAAGCCCACCCGGCCAAACATTGTAAAAATGTAGTCTCTAATAGACAAACAACGGTGCTTAATAATCTTCAGTCACCTCAATCTATCTCTGAAAAATTAAAGCTCCTACAGAAACTGAACAAACGACAAACATTGATAATACTCTCTCTTCAACGGCTCAAGAAATTAACTTATTTAAAATTCCTGTTTTGCATAGCACAAGAAGACAACTATCTACTTCTTCAACCTCTAAGGACACTAATTTAAGCATAAATTCCATAGAAGAGGAAGATAATGATCATAGTGAACCGTTACCTGCTAAGAAAGAAAAATACACCTTAAAACATCCTAAGAAAAAAATAAAAACGCAAGAGCCTCCAGAAGATATTGAACACCAACTTCAAGAAGCAGAACGTTATTTCCAAGAGAACGCCGTCAACGCTCCCAACAACTTTGCCAATCTTGCACAATTTCTTACAGAATCCTACGGAAATCCAGATGTAAGAAGCACAACTCTTAAATTCTCCGAAGACATCCCTTCATTTATCGTAATGTTAAAAAGTGTGTATAATCATATAAAGCAAAAAAAACTGAAGTGTCGTATCACAAGAACAATAAAAAAACTTGACAATCGTGAAATCCTCTACAGTAATAGTGAAGAAGCTACTTCCTCGGGCGAATGATAGTTAGCTCTCAGAACACACCATCACCAACTCTACCAAGTCTCACACATCAAGTTCTAAAGATCCAGCTAAAGAGTTAAAAATGCTATTCTGGAATGCAAGAAGCATAAATAAACATAAAGAAGAATTAGATATTATTTTGAAACAAGTAGATATTTTTATTTGTGTAGAATCTTGGTTAAAGGGTAACGACAATTTAAGCTATGCTGGGTTTAATAGTTACAGAAAGGATAGAATCCACGCACGTGGGGGAGGTACTATACTTTTTATTCGCAAAAATCTATCATTTACAGAGCTCACTAGCTTGAGCTCGCCTGACTCTACAGTCAAGATATGTGGCATAAATGTTAACAATGTTAGTCCTTCTTTTAATTTGATTATTTGCTATAGAATTCCAGGTTTCAATCTTTCTCAAACACAATGGGACCAGATTGTCAATAACACCAGACTATCTAACAAAAATTGCATATTTATAGGTGACTTTAATGCGCATCATACAGCATGGAATTGCTCTCAAAACGATCCAAATGGAGGAAGATTACTTCAGTCTATTGAAAATTGCGATCTTGTTTTACATAATACCGATTCCTTCTCCCATATAGATCTATATAGAAATAAAACATCTAATCTCGATCTTATACTATCTTCAATCACTTTTGCAGATAAAATAATAGTTACAACACACGATGAAACCTGGGGTTCTGACCACTTTCCAATATATATTAACTTAAACGTAGAAAAACATATATATCACAGAAACTCGTTTAAATTATATTCAGTACGAACAAACTGGGATGGTGTTGCACAAGCCCTTGATAGTGCATTTGATCAATTCTACGCTTTAGAATTTGTTCAAGCTTCATCGCATGAAAAATATAAAACGTTAATGGAAACCATAACGCATGCTGTAAAAGAAAATACCCCTAAAAAGAACAAAAATGTTAATAATTCTAACCATAGAAATCGAGTTCCATGGTGGGACTCCGAATGCGACAAAATTAAAGAACAAAGAAAAGAGGCATTCAAATTATGGGAACGTACGCATAATTTGGAGGACTTAATAAATTATAAAAGAACAGTTGCTTTATTGAAAAAAAACTTTTAAAAAAAAGAAAAGAACATGTTTTAAAAACTTTGCAGAAACTATTACTTTCCGAATTAACAAGTGTACAACAAAGTACACTTGGAAAAAATGCAAGATTTTCAAAAATAAATGGATCAATACTCAACCGACACATGTAACTAATAACCTAGAAATTGAAAATAAAATAAATATCACTTAACAAAATAAGTCCTCCATGGGTGCCTACGGACCCAAATTATACACCTGTATGTAAAAGTAACGCTTTTCTCGATGCTCCTTTCGATTTATTAGAATTTAACTTTGCTTTAGACTCGAGAAATAGCAAATCAGCCTCAGCGCCAGATGGCATTGACTATCTAATTCTTCAAACTTTGCCGATAAAGTATAAATTGATTCTGTTGGACATATTTAATGAAATGTTTGTTAATAAAATAATTTTTTGGAAAAAAAATTTAACCGACTTCAAAAAAGGTACAGTGAAAAGTATGAAATAATTTCTAGTTAATGTATACAAATACGCACTAGATATAATTGCTTAAAAGTATGGGAAAATGCAGTGAAAAGTGTGAAATAATTTCTATTTAAACTGCACTGTAATTCACCATCGTTTGATGAATTTGGTTAAACTATTAAATACATCATATTAAATGCAATGCACCTTTTTTGGAGGCGGCGCAAAAATTATGAATTAAGTATATTAAAAATTGCTAAACTTGGTTTAACGTTCTGTCGGAGAAACAAAAAATATGTTCTTTATTTATTGCTATCATTACATCCACTTTGACATCATATTCATTAACACTATTCAGTATCGCCACCGCCACCAAATACTATCCCAAACCTATTCAGACAGTATTTCCATGTGGAGAGTTTATACATTAGCAGTAATCAATATGGCCGCCACTCCTCTCCAAAAAAACCCCAAATCTACTCACACTATATTTCCGTTTACATACTATATACATTAACTATTAATTCCTCATAGACAATAAACATGTATACATTGACAGCATTCAATATTGCCGCCTCTACCAAAAGCTAACCCAAACCGGAATTAAAAAATGTTTACATCTGCGCCGCCTCCGAAAAAGATGTATTGCATTTAATATGATGTATTTAATAATTTAACCAAATTCATCAAACGATGGTGAATAACAGTGCAGTTTAAATAGAAATTATTTCACACTTTTCACTGCACTTTCTCATACTTTTAAGCAATTATATCTAGAGCTAGTGCGTATTTGTATACATTAACTAGAAATTATTTCATACTTTTTTACTGCATTTTCCCATACTTTTAAGCAATTACAGGGTTTCCCAAAACTCGGGGAGGAGCCGGAAATGGGGGGTAGCTGAGACGATTCTGAACAACAATTTCCTTTGCAAAAATGTCGGATGGGGCTTGGTTAAGGAGATATTAAGCGAAAACCCCGACCAATCAGAGCGCGCGTAGACCGTTGGAGCGGCCGCGGTACCGAAGGCTACGCGCTAGGTCGATGCTTCGATGCACGTCGAGTCACTTGTTCGCGTGCAAGCGCGGCCGCCAGCGCGTAGCCTACGCTACCGCGGCCGCTCCAACGGTCTACGCGCGCTCTGATTGGTCGGGGTTTTCGCTTAATATCTCCTTAACGAAGCCCCATCCGACATTCTTGCAAAGGAAATTGTTGTTCAGAATCGTCTCAGCTACCCCCCATTGTCGGCTCCTCCCCGAGTTTTGGGACACCCTGTATATCTAGAGCTAGTGCGTATTCATATAAATTAACTAGAAATTATTTCATACTTTTCACTGTACCTTTTTTGAAGTCGGTTAAATTTTTTTTCCAAAAAATTATTTTATTTCACTCTTTTTAGTGGCAATCTATAACCAATAGGTTTCATGCAATAACAGCAGTTATGAGCAATATACAGGGTGTCCAAAAAATGTTGGATGTACTTGAATAGGGTGTTTCCGGGGGGGGGGGGGAGGATTTGAAACAATTTTTTCTCAACGAAAATGTTGTTTGAGGCTTCGTTAAGGAGATATTGACAGAAACCCCCGACCAATCAGAGCGCGAGTATGCCGGAGGAGCGCCTGCGGGGACTATGCTGCGGTAGCATCCAACATTTTTTGGACACCCTGTATAATTGCAAATGGGATTATCAGGAATACATGTGCAAATACATGTGAAAGGATTGATTGCGTTTGGTAAATTCCTTGTCGAGCTACACCAGAGCATAGCAATTTTGCACCAACAATGATTTTAAACAATGAAAGTGTCCATAAATTTTTGCAAATGGGAACATCACGAATTCATCTATTATGAAATGCGGAAGGTTCCATCGCGCTCGATAATTTCCTCACCGAGTTACATCATATAATAGGAATTTTGCGATAACAATAGTTATAAAAAATACAGAAATTCATAAATTTTTGCATCTGTGATCATTGCGAAAACCTCTCCGGCAGCAAAATGTAAGGGGTTTCACCGATTTCATCGGTTTCAGGCCAAACATACGTGAAATAGTACGCTTTTTGCGATAAAAAATGATATAAAGTGGTAAAAAATAAGACAAGGACAAATGTTTTGCTATGGGACTAAATGGCGAATGCTCTTCCAGATGCAAGAAGTTTCAATCTGATTGGTCCATCCGTCTTGGAGTAAGAATCAAGACAAAATGTTCCTGTTTAAAAAAAAAAACGGGTAAAAAATGACAAATCACAAAATGTTTCTTTTACGCGACCAACTGGAAGAAATATTCGACAAGATGCAAGAGGTTTCACTCCGATTCATCAAGTCATCTCGACGTAATCGACAAGCATACCTAAAAATTACGGTTTTTTGGCAAAAAAACGGGTAAAAAATGACAAATCGCAAAAAGTCGTGATAATGGACCACCGGGGGGGGGGGGGGGCATGCTCTACAAGATGCAATAGGATTCATTCCA
>NC_071980.1:15419673-15423109 GCF_026283585.1 Hylaeus volcanicus
AGGATTCATTCCAATTGGTCAAGCCATCTCGACGTAATCGGTGAATAGCCATTAAAAAAAAGAAAAAAAAATACATGTTGAATTGAGTAACCTCCTCCTTTTCGAAGTCGGTTAAAAATGAATTCCGATCAGACTGGAAACTTTCATATGTCCATTTTATAAAAAAGGTAGATAGCATTAAAGTCCGCCCAATTTCGCTCACATCGTATGTCTGTAAACTCTTCGAAACCCTTCTTAAAAATCGTTTGCAGTGGTGGTGTGAACATCATAATCTGTTGCCCAAAACTCAAACCGGCTTTCGTAAAGGACAGTCATATATCGATAATCTGGTCAACTTAACTTTGTATGTGGAAAATGGATTTAAAAACAAAAAAGACACCCTTGCTGCGTTCCTAGATGTACAGGGTGCCTTTGACAACGTGTTATGCGATATACTGATTGCTAAACTAGCTTGAATTGGTTGTTCTAAGAACTTCATTTGTTTCATCAAATTTACCACTTATGAAAGATTTATCTGCACTTGTTTTACAGAAAATGATATTAGGATAGTTTCTAAAGGCGTCCCTCAAGGTGGAGTATTAAGTCCTCTTCTTTATACGCTTTATGTAGCTCAGATTGCATCAAACCTTCCTAAACATATGATTATATTACAATTCGCCGATGACATAGCTCCATACTCTAAATTAGCCTCCCCTAAAAAGTCTAAAAGTCTTCTCGAGAAATCAATTTCAATAATCAAAAATAATCTTAGATCTCTAAGCCTTGAACTTTTCGCGCGCAAAACTGTCTTGGTTCATTTTAATAGAAAAAAATAGTTCCAGGTGAAACAGAAATAAAAATTGATGAATTGTTAATTAAATCTAGTGCCTTAGCTCGCTTTTTAGGAATTATCTTCGATCGTTAATTGAACTTTACTTTTCACGTCAACTACCTTCAAAATAAATGTACAAAAGCATGAAATATAATTAAATTTCTCCGGGGAACATGGTGGGGATCAGACCCAGAAACTCTAATTACATTATACAAAAGTTTTGTTAGATCGCGTATTGATTATGGGTTATGGGTATATTTTCCAACTTAAAAAAAGAATATTCTAAGATTAGAAAGAATACAGTTATCAGCCTTTCGTGCAGCTTTAGGCTATCGAATAAGTACTCCAATTAACGTTATTAATACCACTGTAGTAAAAGATCAATCTATCAAGATATATACTGATGGTAGCAAGATACCCAATTCTAAGTCAGTAGGGTGTGCTTGCTTATGTTATGAACTAGGCATCACAATTAAAAAAAGCCTACCTGTAGAATTATCTATATTTACCGCTGAATGTTTCGCAATAAATAATGCACTAGATATCGCCTTAAACAATCCTAATATTAATTATGAAGTCATTACGAATTCCCTCAGCTGTCTTATATGCCTTAAAAATAATAAAGTAAATACAAATATTAATCCATACATATTCAGTACTAAAAGCAAATATAGCGAATTCAAACAAAAAAGCTCAGATAATAGTAACATAGAATTCATCTGAATTCCGTCACATCTAGGTATTCATAGTAATGAAGATGTTGACAACTTAGCCAAGAATGCCACATTGTTTGAACCGGATAAAACTATACTAATCCCTCATACAGACTTTAGAGAATTGCATAAGTATAATGCTATTTCCAATACCAAAAAGTCCAATCAAAGTCAAGGTCTAGAGAAAGGTAAAGTGTATTTTAAACGCCATGTCAGCATAAAGCAAAAACCGTGGTTCCACAATAAAAATCTTGCAAGAAAAGTTATAGTAACCATTAATAGGTGTAGAGCTGACCATTATAATCTTGCGGCATCACTGGCGCGTGTAGGGATTACGAATCAAGCTAAGTGCGATTGTAACCACATCTTACAAGACCTAAATCATGTTCTTTGGGAATGTCCGTTATATGAATCTCAAAGAATGATACTTATCGAAAAATTAAAACAGTATAAACAGTACCCACCACTGGACATTAACCCTCTCCTCGCAGAGTGTAATATTAAAATTCTATTACAAGTGTGCAAATTTTTCGATGAATGTAACTTACAAATTTAATCATTCCCTAGGCAATACCTAGTTTAACTGTTTAAACGTCTGTACACTCTCTTTTTGTAAAATCGTATTTATAAATCTATGTACAATAATAATGTATAGCTGTATGAACCTCCTCAGAGGTTTGGGTAAGTTATAATAATAATAAATAAAAAAAAAAAGGTTTGCACTCCCCAGGCCCGTCCTTCCCACGTGATCGCGGCGCGAGGTTGCGGCCCTAGCGACGCGGAGCAGCGTCTGATTGGCAGAGCGTCCGATTCGCGGCGCGAATCGAGGGACCACGCGAGTGTGCGTATTGCGCGGGACACGTGTCCCAGTTAAGACAGCTCTCTTAATTAAGGTAGTGTTCAGTTATAATAAGTGCATGCTACGCAGTCGTGTAATTCCGTGTGTGTGCCTTACACCAGTTTACATTGAGATGAAATGCATATCCCCTTGTTCCAGCTTTTCCCTCTAGATCGTGCGAGTTTTTATGCCGGGACAAGTTGGCGTTTGTACCGCGGAAGTGTGTTGTTTAATTACCCATTCATTTGTTACATCCGGCCCTTCCAGTGTCCCTTTTCATCGACCTCGCATTGCGAATAGTTAAGATCAGATACTTTTAGGAATGCGCTTGACGTATGATTCGGAAACCGTTTCTCGGGAACCGAATCGTGGGATCTGCGAATCAGCGAAATAGGCGTCAGCACTCAACGCCAGCACATCCGCTGAACTTGGGACCCCTCCCGATTTCAACGGATGCAAAAACGAAGGTTCTCGAACGCGGCTTGTGCCATGCGAGGATCAGCTAGTATATAAACCCGTGGACACGCCCCACGGTGGCTCTTTTTTATTCCGCTGTCAGTACGTTATCATCGTGGTGATTACCGAAATCTTGTAGTCGCGGACAGGTTAACTTCACGCGTTGTCGTTACCTACGAAAGTCCGACGTATAATCGGATAAGATCACATCGAACCTTTATCGTCAATCGAACACGCACTCAGCGTCGCGCTTTGGTCGTCAAATACTAAATTATTGTAGTCACGGATAGAGTAATCGTACGCGCGCCGCGTCGTTACCGAGGAAAGTCCGTTGTTAATTAGTAGAGACCCGTGTCGCGAGTGATAGTTCCCGACAAACAGATCCTTGCAACAGCACAGCCCTGGGACAACGACAGATAGCTGGTACAACCAAACTGTAAGACCGACAAGCGGTAACGTACCTACGTAATTGTATACTTGATTTCCCAAAACCGATATTGTAATATAAACTCGTTATTTTGTAACGATAAATATTTATATGCTAAACTTTGAAAACAATCATTGCAATCCTGAATTGCTCTTTCCCGTTAGCGAATACAGTTAAGGTGAGCTTTAGCT